>NC_054751.1:19595424-19906924 GCF_018143015.1 Lytechinus variegatus
ACTATATAGAGTAAACTTGTCAATACAAATTCTGTGTGAGGCTGAAGTAAATCATTATGGCTATTATCTGTTTAACTCTTTTATTATTTTAGCTATTAAAGAAGATTCATACGGACAGCCCCCCCCCCCTCCCCTCATGGGACTTGTATTGGTACATTTGGGGTGAGAAGCAATGCAAAGGGCATTGATCAAAGGACTTGGATGTAAAATACAGAATAAGTAAAAACCAATAGGTTCAAGGCTTTAATCAAAACGTTTCCTATTACGCCATATAATCAATAGACTGACTCAATTGAAAGAGGTACAGGACTACTAGCTGACTAATATTTGATATCTCATTGGAAATGGGTCACGTAACTTGTGCTGACTGTTAGCTCGTTTATTGCTGAGGGAACGAGCGACTGCGCAATGTGTAACGCATAATATTGATGAATTACATGTATTCAGTGTCATTTATTTCTTTCTGCTGGCGGTATAAGCCATAAGGCATATTATTTTGAAATCTGATTCAAAAGTAAGTCACGTTACGATGATTATCATTCTAACATGATCGTTAAACTCTATATTTGTTTTAATGTTTTGGTTTCATTTCTCATGGTGATAAATGTAAATGTGAATCAAATACACCGTCGATGCACGAAGCATACATAAATCATTCTTTATTCTGAATGCAGTGGTAATAGAATGATTACCATGATAGTGATGTCACATGCGGAGGGGGGTCTTTTTGTCGTCAAAAATCATTGTGACGGTAAGGAAATATTTTCTCTGTAAGCGGTAAAAGTTTTGAATGTAGTTTATGAAAAGGTTGTGCCCCCCACCCTCACGGAGGTTATAAATGTGTAGCTGTCTTATAGTAAATCAGCTGCATGAAAGTAGTCAAATTTGTAATGAACAAGAGATTTCTCAATAGACTTATGCAGTTACTAACACCTCTGATGTCCTCTAAGCATCATCATCATCATTATTATTATTATTATTATCATTTTTATTATTATTATCATTATTAGTAGTAGTATTAATGGTAGTAGTAGTAGTAGTAGTAGTAGTAGTAGTAGTAGTAGTAGTAGTAGTAGTAGTAGTAGTAGAAGTAGTAGTAGTAGTAGTAGTAGTAGTATCATTATTATTATTATCATCATTATTATTATTACTACTATTAGGTGAGCGGCCAGAAGCCAAAAAGTGCCTTATTTCTTGACTTTAATCCCCCCGGCTGGATCAAAGCAAAATCATACATCAAATTAAAGGAAATTTCCTGAATTTTCCGGAATTGGGCATTAAAAATGCCGTAATGTGTAGCATCACTATGGAAACCAGCCTTGAACAAGCCACGCCCATTTTAGATACTTATTGAATATTTATCACGAATATTGAATTTTTACTTATTAATTTAAATTATCAGATATTTTTTCTTATTTTCAAAGGATAGATCTACTATATATTGTAAGAAGAATTACTGAAAAACAACTTAGCATGAATTTTATGAACATTTTCTCAGAAATTGTTGCCTAGCAACATAACTTTCCTTAGCAACCATTTAGCTCCTTAAGTTAACCACTTATTTTTCCATTTCAAACCAAACTTTTAACTTTTTAACTAGGTTGAATTAAACCAAGTAAGTTACACCAATGAAATTACATAAATTATTATTTAAAAATAATATAAAGAACTGAAAACCCCCATTTAAGCTATTGAGAACCTCAAATTAATTTGCTATGCTCAACCGGACACACCCCTTCACATCGTACAAATCGCCATTTTATTGTTCATTTTGACTACATTGTTACATATACATGTACGTACAAGTCACATACTTTATACTATTTTTGTGGTGAAAAAGTTGATTGAGTGAATAATTCCTGATCAATTATCTTGTCTTCAATAGCACAGCAACAAAATGACCATTTCACATTATCCATGGATACCAATTTGTTGCCTAGCAACGACTATTTTCCATAGCAACGACTATATTAACACTCTTTTCCCTGGACAAATCTGTGGAAAATAGTCCATTATAAGCAATAATACTGAAACAATTATCATTATAGATGTCTACAAACTCGTTTTCAGTAATCATTCAACAAACTGTCTATTTTATAGCTTCCATGGAGTCAAATGTGTTGCCCAGAAACAATATTCCCTAGCAACGGCTATGTTACCACTCTTCATCTCGGCTAAATGTGTTGATGAAGTTGTGCCTTAGAGTAAAAATATTGAGAGAATTAACATGTCATAGTTTGTTATCGATAGGCAAAAAATATTCCGGATTTTACCATTATGTACTGACACAATTTCATTGCCTAGCAACACTATTTACCTTAGCAACGATATGTTTCCCCCTAACGAATTTGGGGGAAAATAATCAACTTTTAAGTGTACAGTACCATTTGTACAATAATATACCTACATGCATACTGGCAATGGTGAATTGAAGGACACCCCTTCATTTCTCTTATTTCTAAAAAAAAATCATCTATCCTTGTATGTATATTGCTTGTCTACCTATTCTAAACATGAGCATGGTATTTAAACTTTATCGTTTAAAAAAGAGCAGCTTCAAAGAGAAATTTAAATGTTTTTGCAGATAAAAATAGAATAATATGGTTTGGATGATTCATAAACTGAAACTGAAATAGTTGCTGGGTACATAGCATTTTTCTTTCTTTTTTAGTTTGCTACAGTAGGTATAGCATTGATGATATGATAAAATGGACAACACTACTATTTAGGCACAGTCCCTGATTAAAACTTTGATCATAAAGTGGGCCTTCACCTAAGGCTTGTACAGATATTTTTTTTTTCAATTTCAGGGCCCTCCTATACTAGTACTCAATTAGGTCATTGGCAAAGGCTTTTGGCTGCATATTTACATGTAGATTACTTTCTTCGAGTGAATATGGAATGGTTAACAAATGGATCTCTCTTGTCAAATAGTACCTAATCACCCATGCATATCCATCTTCCAAAGTTGTATCTGTGTTGAGGTTGTAGCCCAAAGATGCCAAAGCTGTGAGTTCGACAAGTTTCTAATGAAACTTTAATACTATTAATAGGTGTCAGAAGTTTAATCACAGGGAATTTATTATGTCACTTTCAATCTGATAACTGTCAAGAAATCAGAAGGATGAAAGTATGAAAACTTGGGATCTTAAGCCTTAATATGGTGTTTTTTACCCGATTGCTAAGAAAGCATGAATGCTTGTAAGCAAACAACCAGAGGACCGACGGCTTAATGTCCTCTCCAAGACCTGGTAATGAGGGTGTAATGAGGATGTGCCTTAAAAAAGAGCACTAATACACCAAGTGAGAATCAAATCCAGGTCACCGGAATCCGAAACCCCCGCTCTATCATGTCTATCGACTGAGCTATCCTTTCCGATCAGGACAAGAAAAGGACAATAAAACCATTAAGGATAGAAAGGCTTACTAAAGTGGGAGATGTTTTCTATGTCTAAGTGTCATGTAATATGTCATGAGGTTTGCACACATCTGCTGAATAGAGACAACCAGGGTGGGGCATACAACAAAAGTCCCAGAATATAGAGAGGAGGCATATCAGCTTATGTAATCTTTGATGTTGTCTTTCGGGTATTTTCTGCTACAGCGATAGTGTCAGTGACTGCGATGGTCAAAAACTGATGCCTTGAATACTCAGTTTAAAAAAAGATGTCTGAAAGAATAGACAAGGATTCCTCTCAACATGCATACATGTAAAGGACGTTGACATGGGTAAAGCTTCAGAAAACAGGTGCAGATGCCTCTATTGTCATGATTGTTGGGCTTAAACTAACGCTACTGTTCGTTCCATGGAGATTTAGATCAATGTAAATCTTCAAACACATCCATGGTATAAGAAATATTTCTGACAAAATATCTGAAACTGAAAATTGGGATGATACCCCTACAGTATTGGTAAAACATGCTGATACTAATAATACAAATGCATCTGCATTTGTAATGATGATTTGTTCAAATGATAAGGCTGAAACATTTAAATTACAGCCATAATTTTGTATCACTACTTGAATGGAGTAGAAAAACATTGAATTGAACAATAATCTCTAAAGTAATAATCACTCCTCAGTGTGCCAAAACGGACTCAGTGATGATCTGGCAAGTTTAACTCCTTACTGTGCTATAAATCATCTCTGTTCCGATCCAGAAAGACTCAAACTTAGTGTATTCCACCTTAAGAACAGAGAGCAGATCAAAAACTGAGGGTCAGGTGGTAACAAGCCAACCTACCTTGGCGTCATTGTAGACCGTTCTTTTTTCATACAAAGAACATGCTGCCAAAACAAATGCAAAATTTGGAGCAAAGGAATATCATTCTGAAGAAGCTGGGAAACATATGGGGAATTGATAGATGCCAAATCTCTCTGTACCACAGCTCTGACTTTATGCTTCTGCACTGCTGAGTACGCAGTCCTTGGTGCTAAATATTGACCCCAAATCTTGAATGGAGCTTGCAGAGCCATCACTGACTGCCTGTGACTAAAAAAGGGGTAATCTTTACCTACTATGTATTATTGCCCCCACCGTACGTCAGAAGAGAAGTCATCAGCACAGATGAAAGAAAAAAACAATCAAGAACATATTTTTCCACTCGTCAATCATGAGCCTGCAACGAGACTCAAATCTAGACACAGTTTTCTCTGCTCAATAGAATCCCTTGATGACTCTGCTTGCATAAAAGCGTCACCCACTGGTCTAACAATCTCCAGTCTGTGATGCACAATCTCACCTATGGACTTAGTACGTTACTCTCCAGGTCCAAGTGAAGAATGGCCTACCTGATCTTGTTGAACCGCCTATGGGGCTACAATAGGATTGAAGAAACTTCCTGCAACTGTAAGGATGATCACAGGATACAACACTTTTTTGGCATACCCCTCCTACCAGACCTTTGAACTGCCACTGCATTTGCCCCTGCACTCGATTCTTTCCACAGGAAAACTACATGTAGATCTTGTACCATTATCAGGACATGACATCTTTAATGAGCTAAGAGGTATGTCATTAATTATCTGACTGGTAGAATACACCTATTCATGGTAATCTGACATTTGGGGAAAAAATGATTATTTGGTCATGGGTTGTTGGATGGGGGAGGGGACAGGGACTTAATTGGTTCCTGATGGGGTTGTCGGTTAGGCCATGGACCTAGGTCCATGGTGAGGCTAAAACTTTGCTGAAAACGGTGCCTATATTCTGAATGTTAGTGTTTTAAGGGGAAATTTACAATTTGTCAGTGAAAGAGCAAAGATATTCGATGCTAACAATCTTACCCAATATCTACATACCACCTTAAAAAGCCACCTATTGGAGAGACAAACTCCTGCACACCTTTGCTTTCATTTGGTCATAGTGTACTGAATGATTTTAAAGGGCAATATTTGCGCTGTGCCCATCTTCTCGGGTAACGACACAAGTCCTTTGTAGTAGAGGGTTCAAGCAAGATCTGGCTTTTGGGTTGAGTGACTCCAGATCTTTGGCAGCGCACGGCTCTGGTAGGAGGGGGGGGGGCAGACCAAAAGGTGATGCACTGTCTGATCCTCTCCTCAGTCGTAGATAGTGTCTGCATCCCTGCTGTAGCCCCGAACTGCATATTAAGGACTTTGCACCTTTTTGTTCCAGACCATATGTAAGACATAGCCATGTGAGACATAGCCAGGATGGCCAATTGTCATTTGAACCTGGGGCGTGATTCGTAGCTCACATGGAAAGCTTTTGCGTCACAGACTGGAGATGGTTTGTCCCTAGGGCGATCCTTTGACTGTGTGCATAGCTATCAAGGGATTCAGTCAAGTGAAGGAAATTGTCTTGATTCCAGTCTCTTTGTGTCAGGTTCATAGTTAGAGAGTGGAAGGACATCTTTTTTGCTCTTTTTTCCACCCGTGCTGATACCTCTATATCTGGGGGACTGTGCCACACAATAGGTAAAGATCATCTACTCTTTATGGTAGCATACAGACGGATTACTTGGTCGTCTGTGTACATGTTAAAGAGGAGTTGGGCAAGGACACTTCTTTGTGGGAGACCTTTTTTCTGCCTCCACCATTTGCTGCTGGAACCACTGAGATTCACAACCGGTTTCAGCATTTTTTTAATTAGCCTTGTCAACTTGACTTCCTTTGTCACCACAATGACTTTCCTCGTAAGAAGGCCTACCCCACGATTAACTGTTTCATAAGCTGCAGTTAAGTTAACAAAGGCAGCTCTAGTTTTCAGACCTTCCTCAAACCATCTGATTTACCGAGTCAGATTCAGTACTTGATAAGTGAAGGACTTTACTGGCCTGAATCTACTGGAATGAAGAACTCAGTCACAAAGGGAACAATGCGGTTAAGCAGGAGCTTTTCAAAGGGCTTGTATGTGTGACAGAGTAGAGAGATTTTTCTGTAACTCTGATTGGGTCTTTGCCTGGCTCGACTTTGGCAACTACCCTGAATTTCCTCTTGCCATTGTTTTTTTTTCTTCATGCAAAAAGTGGTTTAACATGTCAGCAGCCATTGGTCCAAGAAGGGTGATCTGCTCACAGAGGACATCATCTAATCCAGGTACCTTGTTGCTCTTAATTATTCCCTTTGATAGCCTAGCACAAGCAGACAAGACGTTCAGGCTGAATGGTCTTGTGAATTTAAATGACTCTTAGTTGGGAGACTGTCACTGCACTTTTATTTAAGGGAGGTTGGCCCTTCGTGGGCAATAAATAGGGTTACCTTGATTGTACACAAGAAGGTAGTGGGCCACTTGAACGGTGGTCACTATGGGTATATATTGAATCGTTTTTCAAGGATCCGAATCGTTTTCCCCGGCTTTTCTGCTGTTGTGAGTCATGTCCATTGATTTATTAAATTACTGTCACTTTCTTTTTTATTATCCATAATGGCAGTTGTCAATTTCCCCCACATTCAAGTGTATCGGCACCAAAGGGGCCATTCTCAAAGCTCCTGAAATATTTACTGTACAGCAGCCTCATCATTCGTCAAGCCCGGAGAATAGTTTGTACAGCATCCTCGTGGAATATTCTTCTCTGATGATTTCTTCAATAGCTTTCCAAATGTGTCGTAATGAGTAGGGAGTGCTGGAAGATCCTGTGGATAGTTATCCGGATCTATGACAAACTGCTCCCAGATTGCTTTCTTCAGGGTGAAACATCTGTGAAAGGGAAGTGTGCGTAGAGTGATGGCTTCATTCACCTTCAGCCCAATAGGTTGATGTTGAGTGTGCGGGAGAGGGTCAAGCACAACTTTGTCACATTTTGTTGGGTGATGCAATCTGATTTGCATCTGACCAGTTCTCAACAAGTTCTCCATCTCGTTGGTTCCTCCATACCCCCAGATAATGCTGTGACTGTTGAAATCCCCAATAATTACATTTTCTCGATCGGAGGTGGCTTCTCGAGAAATTGAGAGAGATTGGTTTGGAGTTATAGAAAGAACTTAAATGGGAATACTCATAAGTTCTATGGTTAGGACTTTGCCATTTATCTTGATGAGACAATAACAGGGCTTACACCTAATTAATTCTACTTAAACAGATATTTGACCTGCTAATGAACTGCTGGAATCAGTAATGTAATGCCCACTAATGTACAGAGACTAATCGGTTCTAGTGAGCAACAGGCACAGATTAGAGTAATTTTTGTTGTCTAGTTGGTACATTCGACATACTGAGGATCTCTTGATCTGTGTTTAAATCATGGCAGGTGATCATTGAAAAGGTTTTTTCATCAAGTTGTGCAGATAAACCAGCAATCATGTTTGAAGGTCTGCAAGTATACTACTGTGTTAAACTGCCCTATTGCCCATCCATTGGTATGATAAAAAAAAACTTCCAACAACACAGGAAAATTGCCAGAATTGCAGATAGAAACTTTGATAGTTCATTGTGATTTACATATTTTAGTAGGAACCTCATAAAGTAATTAGTTTTTTAGTTCACAATGTACAGAGTTGCCAGAATTGCAGATAGAAACTTTAGATCATTGTGATTTACATATTTTAGTAGAAACCTCATAAAGTACAAGTTTAGCTTTCGAGTTCACAATCACTATATTTCCACAAGATAAATAATTCCGTTTTCTCATGGCAGGCACTCTAAGACTTATTGGCTGGTCTTGGATACACTTTAAGACTTATTGGTTGGTCTTGGATATATATATTACTTTTCCTAAAATGTATAATAAAATGTTCCAAACAACAAACGAAATGATACTGTTAATAATATTCATTTCCTCTACCATGGCCGTACGCAGCGAAAAGATGCATTTTTAAACTGAAAATTTTCACAAAATTTACCAAAAGTGTGCATTATATCCTTCCATTTACTATGAATAAGCGTCCATTGCCAAACTCGGTCGCTGTGCTTCCTCGCTTTGTTAATCAGAGACTTTTAGTCGGCTTGCCACTCCAAAGAAAAGTTTTCTGTATACACCCATGCCCTCTCTTAATATACCGACTGAAATTAATTGTCATCACCACAATCAATGATAAGAATAGTATAAGATGCATTTTGAGGACCAAGAAAGGGAATTCGGGGAGGTTGCAGGCTTGAACTATCGCCAAAAAGTGATGGATGCTAGGTAAAATGCTGTTGCTAGGCAACGTAATGGTTTCCATAGGTAACAGAAAATTCTATGAATACTGAATTATTTAGATTATAATAGATAACTTGACACAGGGCATCTAACTGAAAATTTTCACAAAATTCACCAAAAGTGTGCATGATATCCTTCCATTTACTATGAAAAGCATCCCTTGCCAAACTCAGTCGCTTTGCTTCCTCGCTTTGTTTCTTGGAGACTTTCTTGCCACCCAAAGGAAAAGTTTTCTGTATTCAGCCATGCCCTCTCTCAATATGCTGACTGCGTGGCCAGATGACTGAAATTAATTGTCATCACCACAATAAATGCTTAGAATAGTACAAGATGCATTTTGAGGACCAAAAACAGGAATTTTGTGGAGGTTACAGGCTTGAAATATCGCGAAAAAGTGATGGTTGCTAGGTAAAATGCTGTTGCTAGACAACGTAATGGTTTCCATAGGTAACAGAAAATTCTATGAATACTGAATTATTCAGATTGTACAAATAACTTGACACAGGGTATCTAACTGAAAATTTTCACAATTTTCACTAAGTGTGCATGATATCCTTCCATTTACTATGAAAAAGCATCCCTTGCCAAACTCAGGCGATTTGCTTCCTCGCTTTGTTTCTTGGAGACTTTCTTGCCACCCCCAAGGAAAATTTTTCTGTATACAGCCATGCCCTCTCTCAATATGCTGACTTCCTGGCCAGATGGCTGAAATTAATTGTCATCACCACAATAAATGCTTAGAATAGTATAAGATGCATTTTGAGGCCCCAAAACAGGAATTTTGTGGGGGTTACAGGCTTGAAATATCGCCGAAAAGTGATGGTTGCTAGGGAAAATACTGTTGCTAGGCAACATAAAATGGTTTCCATAGGTAACAGAAAAATCTGTGAATACTCAAATATTTAGATTAGAACAGATAACATGACACACTAGGGTATCTATTTGATTTATAACAATATTACAATATCCATTAAATCATTCATATAGTCGTAAATACACACAAACATATATATTTAATGATATCCGTCACATGCAGGGGTTAATCAAACACGGCAATAAGGTAACTTTTCATGATCATATATGCATTATACATCCTAGTCTTCCTCTTTTATCACTTTTTCATCAAAATTTACCTTTTTCATTAGTTTTTACAAATTAAAAACTTTAAAAAATTATAAAATGAATTAATCTGGTAAAAAAAATAAAGAATATTGAAAAGTGAATATGGTTGCTAGGGAAAATAATGTTGCTAGGCAACGATTTTGAAATCAAATATGTATGAAATATATATTTGGTTGCTAGGCATTATCATATTATTCAATCTGTAGTGATTTTATCCTTGAAAATTCTATACTTATATATAAATTAGTATAATTAATTAACAAATCTAAATAATAAGTTGCTGCTTTGCATTTATCGCAAAAATGGGCGTGGCCTATTCAAGGCTGGTTTCCATGGTGAAGCTACACTCTGCGACACTTTTAACTCTCAGTTCTGAAAAATTCAGAAAATTTCCTTCAAAATGATGCATGTTTTTGCTTTGATCCAGTCGGGGGGATTAAAGTCCCAAATTTTGGCCTCTCGCCGCTCGCCTATATCTACTACGCTAGTCCACACTGTAAAAAATATTGGGTAAAAATTTTACCACCTCGATGGTAATCATGTGTCCAACCAATTTGGGGCAGTATTTTACCCGATGCGGAAAGCATGCTGTCCAGTAAGGTTTTAAAAATGCGCAGCGCTTACTCTAGAATGGGAAAAATTGTCATCACACTGGATAAATAAAAATGCCCAAAAGAAATGCCCAGTGTTGGTTAGACACATAATTCTCATGGAGCATTTTTACCCAATATTTTTTAGATTGCAGTGGCGTACCTAGCAAACCTAGAAGGGGCGCAAAAACTGATAAGCCCCCCCCCAAAAAAAAAAAAAAAATCACCACCATTTTCGGACGTACTTTCCCGTCAAAAATATGACGGGCAAAATATACCAATATTTTTTAATGGGTCACCGAAATTCTGTTGGTTGATGTCTGTCCCTCAGGTATGTTGATTAATGTTGAGTACATAATCAGAATTACCGAAAATGATGAAATAAAGAGGATTGAAATACAGTTCCGTGCAATGTGTCCTAATGGTTACGTGTATGCCCTTGCTGTATGTCATTATAGCTTCTACTGTATATTAGGTTTCTGTCACAGTCAAACACACTTCAAACTATATAAGAGTGAAAACGCACACATAATAGGGAATATCACATATGTCACCTGCTGATCTAATGAGCAATTATGTCTACTGAGGCCAGTATCCATGGAAATGCCTACTCATTGATCACAGAGATCTGTTCATTATTTCCTTTTGTCAGCGTTTATAACACCGTGGGACTCATTATTTTCTACGATAAAACGATGATTTGACGTTTCATACCATTGTTTACTCGTAGATGAGAAATATTGTGCATTGTTGCGCTGTAATGTCAAATTAAATCATTTAACGAGATGGTGACTCTTAAGGGCTTTAAAACAAGTTATCTGCTTCTCATCAACATAAGTATTATTGCTATCATTAGGCCGAGAAGTGTCACTATTATCATTATCACAATTATTACATGTCGCCATCATTATCCTCCTCCTCCCCCCCAACCCCTTCTCCCCCCCCCCCCCCCTCCTCACTATCACCATCACCAACACAATATCAACGTAACAGTGAAAATGAATTCGTCAAAAGGAGCTGAAGGTAATCATGCCCTCTGAAAATCGAACGGACAACATTCCTGCATAAGCGCTGGATTCATTTAGAGAGAAGAGCATTTGTATCAAAGTTCCAATTCGGGCGAGCGCCAAGGGCCAATATCTACATTTTAATTTAGAAAGTATCGTGTATCCATTACTGCCCTCTGAAAATCGAACGGACAACATTCCTGCATAAGCGCTGGATTCATTTAGAGAGAAGAGCATTTGTATCAAAGTTCCAATTCGGGCGAGCGCCAAGGGCCAATATCTACATTTTAATTTAGAATGTATCGTGTTTTTGCCATCCAGCCAAAATCAGTATTTTTGTCTTGTGCATAGCAGACTGAACTTATTTACGTTTCTGTTATAAATTCACGAGTTTTATCACAAAGATAGGTTGCATCAAATCAATGATATCGTAGTAAGAGTATATGTATATGAATGCCTCTCAAAAAGAATTAAAAATGAAGGAGTACATTATCATTTTTGGAAGGTTTGCGGAAATTTATCTGTGTCCACTTAACTGATTAATGACTGATTGTCATATTGAAACAATTGATGATGGTATTTATTGTGGTGACAATGGCAAAATATAAAATTTATCTAAAGAAAGAAAAAAAAATTAAAATATATTTTTAAACTGGTTAATCAATGCAAAAATACAATGTGAATGAAGGGATGATTGTTAGAATCCACGATATTTTTACTAGTCTAACCAGGCTGAAATGAAAATTCAGAGATTGTACGACATAAGTCATGAAACCATAAAAATGATGCAATAAGAAGTTCATGATGTGAAAGCGTGAACAAATCGAAAGAAGTTATAATATCATGGGAAAGGGAGCAGTGAATCCTACCATCAACATATCACGGATATAACCCTTATTATGATTCTCTATAGTTTTCCAAACATTGCTTTCTGGAAGGAAGTGATTTGAAGTTGTTATTATTTTCAATAGGCGTTCCTTATTTCAATAGAGATTGGCAATTAAGTTTGTTGAACTATACAAACGACACGTTATAATTCCATCTTTAGTCGGATCCATGTTTTCGTAGGGGAGGGGGCTAAAAAAAGGCCCCCAAAAGAGACACATTTTTTTTCCAAAAAAAATATTCTAGCAAGCCGAAAAAGGAATAATGTTCATTGAATAATGTTCATTGCTCCCATCACCTACCCGAGCCCCAAAGATACACACTTCTGGAATCTAAAATCTCACACCTCAGTCGTTTGCTTCAAATCACACGCTTGGATTATGTGCGCTTGCTTCAAAGCTTCAATTGAACTTGAGAGATTAGCAAAATACAAGTCATCATTTTGTGTTTGACGAGCAAATCTGTAAATTTTCACGTTATACACTTTCCTACATTATGGAATTATTATGATAAAGCAATCACACCCAAGTCTCTTATGATACATTTGCCGTATAGGCGCGATAGTTCGGTCAGTAGAGCGGAGGTCTCAGATTCCGGTGACCCGGGATCGATTCCCACTTGGTGCGCTGGTGCCCTTTGGTAAAGTATTAATAGACCCTCTGGTTGAATGCTTTCTTAGCAATCAGGGTTTTTTTTTTAAATCACCACCATTTACCATTTACGTCATAACAATGGTATTTGAAGGTTTAATGGGCATGCAGTGTACCCATCTCAAACTGATCATTATGTATATGATCTCCATGGTATGATGCTTTCACAATGCATGTACGAGACAGGCGAGAAGGGAGAGTCAAGAAGGGTAAAAGGGAACGGAGAAAGTGGTAAAGAGGAGAAGGTAGGAAGACTGAGGGAAGAGCCAGGGGATAGAGACGGGGAGAAGAAGAAAAATGGTATCTGGGCTTTGTGGCATGCGGAAGTTGCAAACTGATCCCTGATTCAATCCTACCACCTACATCCTGGTTGATGTGATTCATGTGATGACGCTAAAACTGAATAAGACGTTAATAAGCATATCTGATTGGTAAAAATCTGCAAGAACGCATGGTCTGTAATTTAAGATAAGGTTGATGAATTGAGCATGAGCAAAACTTACCAATAGTGGTAATGGTGGTCATACTGAAGAGCATGGCGCTGGTAAGATTCCACGTCCGACCAACAAGTATGGAATCCATCTTTCCAACGGTCATACCAGAACGTACCATCTTCTTCATCACAACGTCAAAATGTTCATCCATCTCTTCCATGATAATATCATCACAAACTTCGCTGCTTTCAGAGGGCGCCACACTGTCATTGCCATCCCCTCCGCTCGGTGATGTCATCCGGCCCCTTGCGTCTTGCGGAGGAAGCGCCGTGGACCCCGACGGGTTGCAGAGTGTTCTATTTGCCGCGATGTCCATCATCTTCATCTTGGCCTCCTGTAGCTCCATCTGGCATTTCATAGAACAGTCGTTCTCCAGCATGAAGAAAACCCATGCCCCGAAAGCAAGGTAGAGGAAGAAGACGGCCATGAGGGCCAGGTGCGGAACAACGGCTCGGACAACTCTTGGCACAATCTCTGGGACCGAGTGACCCTTCTTGATTTCGGCTATGTCTTCATTCTCATTCTCCCTGACCCTCTGCAGTCGCCCCGACCCTCTCGTGGTCATCTCCCGACTCATAGCGCTCATCGGCATATTCGACATCTCTGGCTGCAACATTTTGGCGGTGGGTGATCTTCCAAAGGTTGATAGGTCTTTGGTATATCCAGAAGCAACGTCAGCTCTGACAGTACAGGCAGCACACTTGTTATCTCTGTATGTGGTAATAATGACAGACGATATTAAAAGTTATGACAACCAATAAAATGACAGATGAAAGGGATCTTCATAAAACTGTATATATCAAGTAAAATAATATCTAGTTTGGAGTTTTCGAAATTTGCAGGTTTATGGATCATTAGAAGAAACCGACCCTTCACATATTTAGATTTTTGTCAAATCTTAATATTGCTAAAACAAAGTTGGACTTGACTGAATAGCCAGAGCTCATACCAGAGGTAACGTAGATTTTCATACTTACGTCAATAATCACAAACATATTCACTTAATGACAGTGATGATGATTTATTTCATGATCTGATAATTTGTTCAGAAACGTGGGACTCCTCAGGAAAGGGCTTGTGAAAAGTCGTATGGAATGTGGCTCTTTTAAGACACAATCTAGTACTGAATTCAATTAAAGGATCTGATCAAAATGAGCAAGGTACATGTGATGTCATGTCATCTGTCTTTGCTTTTGCAACCCAAAGAGAATAGGCTACTGCAGTCGGTTGCATGGACATGACATTTCTTTGTGAAAAGCGGTTGAATTATGTAGCATAAGGATTTCTCGTTGTTCCGTTTGCTCGCATAATGTGCCTTGAGCAATCGAATTCAAATTGAGGTGGCGCCTTTTATATCAAATATATCATGATATAACTAGCACTTGATGGGAAACCGTTGTCAGATTCTCAAAATCATCTTCCATGGGGAATAATGTGTGGTCATGTTTAAAGCATAATATCAACACTCGTACCCAAGGCATTGGCGGCGGAAGCCAAAAATTTTAGGAGGGGACAACCCACAAAAAAATTTGACAAGCAAAAAAAAAAAAAAAAAAAAAAAAAGGTCATCTACTACAAATTTAGGGGGGGGGTCCGTCCCCCTCCTCAAATTTAGGGGGGACTCGTCCCCCCCCCGTCCCCCCCCCCCCCCGCTTCCGCCGCCTATGACCCAAAGGGTATCCTTGATTTGTAAACAACAATGTGCGACTGTTTCTTGAAACTGACTCCTGGAAGTCGGAAGATGGCAGAAGGGCAAATCACAAAATAATTATTTGATGCAGTTTTACTAAATTTTGGTCTTTCAATCTTGAAATTAAGAATACATTTCTGCTTCATGCAGCATAGGTATATCAGCTGGTAACACTTACGATAGAAGATTATGATAATGAAAACACAGTTATTAGTTCAAAGTTATTTGAAAATTATTATGTTCACGACAAACTAATCATGCAGTATTATTGTTAAAACCATTAATATCACTCACACACAGGCAATGGTATAGGCTGGATATTATGTGATCACGACAAAACACAGACGTCACATCAGAATGAGGTCAAGGCCTGCATAAACAAAGATAGAAAGAAACAATCAATAAGCAATTGAAATGGTAACACCTAAAATATTATTAATCAGGATTTTTTTCGTCACGATGATAACAGAGTTATTTATATATCGATTTTACATTAAAGGTTACAGCCGACTCCAGACTGACACATGGTCCAGACTCAATATTTAGAAATGAATTGTGCTCATATGGTACAAGACAAAAGTGTGGCAAAAGCTGATGTCCGCCCCCCCCCCCACCCGCCTTTAAAATTAAATGACTGGAGTGAATCACTACTGTTACTGTTTTGTATTTCGCAAAAAATCTCCAACTATCCATGACCCTTTCTTGGATAACCGAGAGAGAGAGAGAGAGAGAGATTAATGTGAACTAGTCTAAGGTTACGCCATCAAATCACTGAAAACCCATTTTTCTATATTAACAATTCTAACTTTCATTTCCTGTATATTGACACTTTGACACAGTGCGTTAATTTATTCATTTATACGATTAATACATCAGTTATTTGTTGTAAAGTCAACACAAAATACATGCACTCTAAGACTTATCATAAAGATGATAAATGACGAAACATTAAGGTCTTCTGCTTAAAACTTAGAACTCATATTACTTTTTCCTTGTCCCATCTTCGTACTCATTTCTGACTTTAACAAGTAAGATAAACGACTGGAATACCAATTGCATCCAGATCATTATTCACCATGTTCATGGAATCATTACGATGCTGACGTGTTGTTTTGTACAGGCGCGGATCCATGGGGGGGCCGAGGGGGCCTCGGCCCCCCCCCCCCCCTTCGGCTAAAAAAAAAGAGAGAAGGAAAGAAAGAGAAAAAGAGGGGAAGAGGGGAAAGAAAAGAAGAAAAAGAAGAAAGGAAGAAGGGAAGAAAAAAAGAGAGGAAAAGGGGGGAAAGAAAAGATGAAAGGAGAGAGAGGAGAGGGGAAAAGAGAGATGAAGAGGGGAAGGAGGAAGAGGGAAAAAAAGAGAGAGGAAAGGGGGAAGAAAAAGGAAAGAGGGGGAAGGAAGGGAAGGAGAGAAAAAGGGGAAAGAAAGAGAAGGAAAAAGAGAGGGAAAGGAAAAGGAGAAAAAAAAGAGAGAGGAAAAAGAGGAAAGAAAAGGAGGAAGAGAAGAAAAGAAAGGGAGAGGGAGGAAAGAAGAGAAGAAAAAAGAGAGGGAAAAGAAGAAGGGAAAGAAAAAAGGAGAAGAAGAGGGGAAAGAAAGAGGAAGAGGGGGAAGGAAGAGAAGAAAAAGGGAGGGGAGGGAGAAGAAAAAAGAGGAAGAGGGGGAAAGAGAGAGGAAGAGGGGAAAAGGAAAAGGAGAAAAAAGGAAAGAGAGGAAGAGGGAAGAAAAAAGAGGAAAAAAGAAAGAGAAATAATGTTCGAAGAAATGTCAAAATGCTGTTCGAACTGGGGGCAGAACTGATGTTTGAACGGGGGGGCGAATTGATGTTCGACGTAGGGGCGCCAAATTGATGTTGGACCTACATGTAGGGGCGCCGAATCGATATTCGAACTAGAAGGGCGTCAAAATGATGTTCGAATGGATGCCAAAATGATGTTCGAACTGGGGGCCAAATTGATGTTCGAACGGGGGGGGGGGCCGAAGTGATGATCGACCTATATTTAGGGGCGCCGAATTGATATTCGAACTAGGAGGGCGCCGAAATGATGTTCGAAGTGGGGACGCCAAATTGATACTCGAACTAGGGAGGGGGCCGAATTGATGTTCGACGTAGGGGCGCCAAGTTGATGTAGGGGGCGCCAAATTGATACTCGAGCTAGGGGGGGGGGGGTGGCGAAATGGTATTCGAACTAAGGGCGCCAAATTGATGTTGGACCTACATGTAGGGGCGCCGAATCGATATTCGAACTAGGAGGGCGCCGAAATGATGTTCGAAGGGATGCGGCCAAAATGATGTTCGAACTGGGGGCCAAATTGATGTTCGAACGGGGGGGGGGGCGAAGTGATGATCGACCTACATGTAGGGGCGCCGAATTGATATTCGAACGAGGGCGCCGAAATAAAGTTCGAAGGGATGTTAAAATAATGTTCGAACTGGGGGCGCAAAAATAATACTCGAACTGGGGAGGGGGGCCGAATCGATGTTCGAGCTAGGGGGGCGCCAATTGATACTCAAACTAGGGGGGCACCGAATTGATGTTCGAACTAGGGGGACGCCGAAATGATGTTCGAAGTGGGGGCGCCAAATTGATACTCAAACTAGGGGACGCCGAATTGATGTTCAAACTAGGGGGGGCGCAAAATTGATACTCGAGCTAGGGGGGCGAAATGATATTCAAACTAGGGAAGGTAAATTGAGTTCGAAGGGATGTCAAAATGATGTTCGAACTGGGCGCCGAATTAATGTTCGAACGGGGGGGGGGGCACATTGATGATCGACCTACATGTAGGGGCGCCGAACTGATATTCGAACTAGGAGGGCGCCGAAATGATGTTCGAAGTGGGGGCGCCAAATTGATACTCAAACTAGGGGGCGCCGAATCGATGTTCAAACTAGGGGGGGCGCAAAATTGATACTCGAGCTAGGGGGGGGGGGGCGAAATGATATTCGAAATAGGGAAGGTAAATTGAGTTCGAAGGGATGCCAAAATGATGTTCGAACTGGGGGCCGAATTGATGTTCGAACGGGGGGGGGCAAATTGATGATCGACTTACATGTAGGGGCGCCGCGCCGTACTGATATTTGAACTGCCGCCTTGTGGTTGGCTCATTGTTCCATATATTGAAAGTTTTTAAATGCCTTGGCCTTGAGGTTTTTAGGCCTTGGGGTTCCATGCCTTGGCCTTGGGGATTGAAGCCTTGGTCTTGGGTATTGAAGCCTTGGCCTTGGAGGTTTGAGCCTTGTCTACAACACTGATGGATATATTGATAGATATTATTTACAGAAATTTTGAAGTTTACTTGCACACACTAAGAAATAAAGGTTTAGAATTGAACCCCAAAAGGCTGATGCAAAATCAGCACCCTATGGGTTCAAAAATTGAACCCCTGATTTGGGGTTCAAAAATTGAACCCTGCGGTTGGGGTTCATTTTTGCACCCTGCGGGTTCAAAACTGCACCCCTAAATTTCAAATTGAAACCCTAGGGGTGCAGTTTTGAACCCGCAGGGTGCAAAAATGAACCCCAACCGCAGGGTTCAATTTTTGAACCCCAAATCAGGGGTTCAAATTTTTAACCCATAGGGTGCTGATTTTGCATCAACCTTTCGGGGTTCAATTTTGAACCTTTATTTCTTGGTGTGCAATATGTAAAAGAATAAATGAAACATTCATTGTAAAGGTGAAAGTTTCGGATGCGTGTTTTATTTTTTGACGAATCGTCAAATACTCAAATAACTGAAATAACTGTATGGTTTTTATTGTTCCTATATTGTTGTTTCATGTAGTAATGCGTAAAAGACAGCTATATACAGTTCATGATACGACACCTTTTCGTTTCCAACCTACAGTGGGAAATCACGTTTTATTATTTTTTAACGAATTCCACTGAAACTATACACAACAAAAAAGTAAGTCCCCCCTTAAACAAACATCAATAATTTCCGAACCAATGCGAGTTTTTAATATATTTTTACATGAGCGTGTAAGTAATTTTATAAGCTTTCCTCTGAGTAAATGTTATGGACGTATTTTACGTCATGCTTTAGTGAGCACCGTCAGAAGGCAAAAATGTCACTTTTCAAAAGTCACAAGCCAAATATCATTACTTTGATTCCATTTTATTGGAGCTAATTCCACATTCTCATCATGAAAAATGGTCAGAAGGCTTGTAAAAGGTACTTTCTAAAAGATGATACAACTTTTCTGACTAAATTTTACGGTTGAATAAACACAAGTCCAAAATTACTATAATTGAATTTTGTACACATTCCTATCAATAAAAATGATAGAATATGATGACAGTTATTTTGGGGGAGAGCATCTTCAACAATAACCATCGTTTCACGGTTCAATGAATATTTATTGAAAACAAAAATACGATTTTATAAATATCATAGGCATGTATTGTTTCATTTTGGTAACTGAAAATTATCTTTTCTCAACATTTTCGTTATGTTCATGACCAATTAACATGCTTCAATGATTCAAAGGCGTTTAATTACACATTCACGCTTGAATGAACATGTGGAATGTGATCAGCTCGTTTTTACGTTATTAGAAAAATGCAATTTGTAACTCTGTATATCTTTCACAAACCTCCTTGCATAGTTCATTTGATTTGATTCTTATGAAAATCCCGATGTTTAATGCATCAGTGAGCACACAATATTCGAAAATTATGCAAGTGAGAAGAAAGTTCTAGGCCTTAGCCCCACTCTGTGCCGTATCGAATGATTCTTTTGGTGTGCGCGGCTTTTAGATAGTGTTACCTTGAAGCCATGTGCGAAGTTTCATGAAATATTTGTTGGCAGAAGTAACAAAAACCGTCCATGACACAAACCCTCATTTCATATTTGTTAAAATTTTGACTTCCTCTCTCATAGACTTGTGTACATTAAAGGTGCATATATTTAAGAATAAGTAAGCCCTTATTCAATATGGTGGAACTTTTTTCACGGCTGTCTTTAGCAATGTCACTTGGCAGTAATGTTTATCAACCTATGGGCAGTCTTTCTGTGCAAAAATGAAATCGATTTGTATATTCATGGATGAGCGAGCACGCATCAAAGTGGGAAAATTTGTATTTTCAATGTCAAAGACTCATTTTAAAGGGTAATAAAGTGAATATTAGGGGGCAAATTCTGTTTCAAATGTGACTTTAATTGCTGTTGTCTTATCATCCATCATTTCTATCACTACACACGTTCCGAACTTTAAATATTTTCATGGTTGAGCGAGCACATTCGAAAACTTAGGTATGAATACTCTTTATACTGCATAAATGCATACTTCCCTAACAATTTCTCATGATCAGTTTAATTTATGGACAAATCAGTCTGTCAGTGGTGGATCCAGAATTTCGAAATGGGGGAGGGGCCTATAATCGGGGAAGACATCAACATTTCCAAATTTTAACATGATCTAACAAGTTTTAGAAGATACTACCATAAACCCCTATGATGATACGTCACAATACAGGGGCCGCGGAACGGTTTTGAAAGTGGGAAGGGGGCTGACCATCCAGAAAATCACAATCGTATGATCATTTTTACATTTGTGTACATGCTTTTGGAAAAAAGTGAGGGGCTGAAGCCCCCAGCAACCCCCCCCCCCCCCACCCCGCGGCCCCTGCAATACACTGTGCTCACTCAACCATGAACATACAATATCAAAATTGTGTGTGGAGTGGCTAAATGGATAGTAAAACAGCATAACACCATGAAATTCACCTAAAAACAATTTTTGCCCAACTTTGCATATGCACAATCTGAAAATCGATTCTTGTGACTTTCAAAAATAGTCATTTTCAATTCAATCTTTAATCACTCATGCATGACACAACCGATCAATCTCATTTTTCACCAGGAGTTGCTTAATGAGTGTAGAAAACCACCTACGAAATATCATATCTCAAAATAATTCTGTTCAAAAGTTACAGCAATTTGATTTAGGGGGGACTTACTTTTTTTGTTGTGTATTTACTCAGGCCTAAACTGCATTGCTATCATTTACATTTATTGTTACATCTTGAACTAGTTGATGTATACAAGATACATGGGACCTTGGAATTCATGTTTCGCTAGTATCGTATGAAAGAGAGAGATTAGAACTTATCGTCCAAAATGATGCGAACTTAAGAGCATTGTTTTCATATTTATAAAGACACTGATAATAAAGAATATTTTTACAGTATATTTATCTTTAGTATCTTATTTTCTATTTATATACACCGTTTACACGCATTCTGTTTCTTTTGAAAATCTATTTGGAGTATATAAAATTTGAGCAAGATTATAAGATACATAACCTTTTGATACTTTATATGATTTTTGCAAGAGCGGAAGAGCCAATGTTTGTTGATTAGGATTGACAAGACAACTCACTGTTTTGAATGGATTTTAAGCGAATAACAAACGATTATATAATAAATCCAAACACAGATCTAAGTAGGCAGTGCACTCCCAATTAGTAAATGCTGAGTGCTGACTACGGAGTCTACCTCAACTATATAATAAAAAGCATGTTAATTTATATCTTTTGAAGAATATCTTACCCAAAATAAAATATTAATTTTCTTTCATGCAGAATATGCAATTTAGTTATTGCACAACCAGTTTTCATACGTGGCGATACAGGGGTGTCATCCCCCTAAGATTTTTCAACCCTGAAACAAAAAGTAGAAAACAAATGGGAGTACCCACAGGAACGAAGAATGCCTACAATGCAAGAGAGGTTTCTGTTAGAATTAACTGAACTAGACATTACCCATTCGGCAATGGGAGTCAATATTTCGGCACGATTATTACTTGACTTGAAATTAGGGCCCCCTAAGAAATCCTGGATCCGCGCCTGGCTCCCGCTCACATAATTCTAGCAGGGCCTACTCTGATGAGAAATTAAACGAAATTGAAAGCATCAAATGATTAAAATGCAAATCGCTCGAGTTTCCCGCTCGCATTGATTATTTTTATAAGTGATATTACATTTATTCATGAACACATTATAAATCCATTATTCATTTGCCTCTTCTTCATGCATAGGCGGATCCATTAACATTTTCCAATTGCGCTGTGCGTTCGCGAATTTGATTTATCAGGTACCTATTATTTTCATGTATTCCATAAAGTTTTCAAAATATCCCTTTTCAGGTCTGATTATCAAAACGCATCAGCTAGCGCCGCTATGCTTGCATTTTTGATTGGCGGGTTATGTATGTCTCAATATTGATTGTATAACAAACTACCTAAAATCCCCTTTTCATGACAGTTTATCAAAAATTTCGGCTCGCGATTTGCGCTCGCATTTATGGTTAAAAATATATCAACTAATTAATGATTCATCCTATTCATAATAAAAAGGTGCTTGAATGTACAGTGTTCAGGCCATAATATCATCAGATTCCGCGCCCTCATTATGCATGTATACTAAGATATCAATTTAATAATTAAATTGTCCCTTTTTTTAATCTCGCGCTTAGCAAGATGAATAGGAAGATATATAGTCATCATATTCATATGATAACATGTCCTAAGGATGGCAAGGTCCTATGTCTCAAAATTAAAGTAATAATGAAACATATCCGCTCTTTATCAAGTGCGATTTATATCTACCTTACAAGTTTCCTATAAAGTGTTTGAAATATCAGATCAGAATATCAAATATTTTAAGCTCGCTTCGCGCTCGCTTTTATTTTCATGATAAAAGATTATGTAGAATGCCTAGATTATAGGTCTAAATCTGAAACACGCGCGCGCATTTTCATTCACTTATCCAGTTTTAGATCACAATATAAAAAAATTCCGCTCGCCCTTTGTGCTCGAATTATTAATGTAGGAAGATCCCCTTTCTCATCCCTTTCATGATTTAAACATGAATAGAGTATCCCGTTCAAGGTCGAAATCACGATTTTTTTTTTACGCTCGCACTTTGCGCTCGCATTATTAATATAGGAAGATTCCATTTTATTCATCTTTTTCATGATTTAGGAAACAAATCTAGAATTTTTCCGCTCGCACTTCGCGCTCGCATCAATTGATTTGATTTGATTTATTGTTTTCTTCTGCATCCATAACATTCGTATAATACATTTTTCATAACATAATAAACATAATATTAGCATTTTTGGCATGAATCATAAATAAAGAGTACTAAAAAATAATTCCAGACAAAATTATTAACTATATGATATTCACAATTTGCAGGAGGATTGTCATCATAAGCAGATTGCTTGAAAAAATGACAATCCCAAACTTATACTAATTGAATTAATACATTTATAAAGCAGAATGGGCATATATTTTCAAATACGAAACATGAATTCATGCAATATCATAGTGTGAAGATGAAGATGATAAAGCTGAGGGTGACGGTGATATGATGATGTTGTTGTTGTTGATGATGATGATGATTATGATGATGATGATGATGATAATGAAGGCCATGGAGATGATGGTGGTCATGATGAAGATATTGGTGATGACTAAATCGAAGGAGGAATAAATTCACGATAAAAAGGATACGACACAGAAATTTTACTTCAAATATTCTGATAATAACATAGATTTAACGTTAGCCTTAAATGAGTGAAGAGACGAAGATTGTTTTACAGACTCTGCTGGTAGAGAGTTCCACATATCTGGACCATGGTGTCTGGATCTCTGCGCAATAAGCAGTTTGGGGTTGATTAAATGGAAATTTGAAGTGTAACGGGTAGGGTATGAATGAAAAGATGTATTAAGAGTATAAAAATTGTGAAATGAAGGTGGGAGCATGTTATTTACGTACTTAAACATAAGTAGTAAACTTTGAAGTGTATTATGTCAAATACTGTTAGAGTCTTTAGTTTATGGGATAATGGATTTGTGTGTGATAAATATTGGGAATCAGTACAGATTCGAATTGCTTTTTTCTGTAATAAGTATTAAAGTTTTCCATTCTTTATGTAGAAATGTCAAAAATTTTCAGCTCGCGCTTCGCGCTCGCATTATTTGATTGTTGAAATATGTAATGTCTTCAGGGCTAAATGCAAGCAGTCCTTAAAAGGCACCTTTCGATCAGTTCAAAACGTATACAAACATTTTCTGCTCGCGCTTTGCGCTCGCATTCTAGAATTCGAGATCGCAAATCTAGAATTTTTCCGCCCGGACTTCGCTCTCGCATCAATTGTTAAGTAATACTGTATAGCTATCCTGTTCATGATTACAAAAAAAATAATTAAAATTTTTTATGTAGAAATGTCAAAAATTTTCAGCTCGCGTTTCGCGCTCGCATTATTTGATTGTTGAAATATATCACGTTTTCGTGGCTAACTGTATGCAGTCTTTAACAGGACTGGTAGGCCTACCTTTCCGATCAGTTCAAAACGTTTATCACAAATTTCTACTCGCGCTTCGCGTTCGCAGTAATTATTGCAGGCACATCTTTTTTTCAAAAAGTTCAAATTTTAGGAAAAAATTCATGCAATTTAAAAAAAAAATTGCTCGCGCTTCGCACAGGCATTATAAAATAAGGATTATGATATTATACATTTATGTTGATTTAAAGAATAAAGCTAAGATGTGACTTGTAAGACTACCCCCTTCAAAGAAACAAACCCAAAAAAAATCTTCGAGCGGCCGATCGGGGAAAATATGGCTGAAAAAAAAATTTGGGCCCCTTTATTGGTGAAAGCTGGATCCGCCCCTGATTCATGTGCCTATGAAATAAGATAATTTAACATGCATTTAAGGCACTTATGATTGCCTGGGGAGGGAGGGGCTGCCATTTTTCCGAGAAGTACACAGGGGCGCCAAAATCAGGTCGAATTTGGGCCCCCCTCCCTACGAAATCCTGGATCCGCGCCTGGTTTTGTATGAGGGTTTATTCTACATCTACACACTATAAGAAACATAGAGGTTTAAATTTGAACCCAAGGGTGCTAATGCAATACTCTATTAAGCACCTTTTATTTTACATTATGCAGCGTAAAGGGTGCAGAGATGGACCCTTTTTAATAAGGGAGGTGCAAATTTGAAAATTTTCGTAAATAATATCATCCATCATGAACTTCATAAAAGATATAACTTTGCACCTATATAAAGGGAGCAAACAAACATTTCCGTAAGTAAGCATTACCAAACACGCACTAGCGTACCTACGGGGGGGGCAGGGGGCTTTGTCCCCCCTTACGAGCCACAACCCATACAAAAGACATATCCCTGTCCCCCTGACGAGCTTGAAGACCATTTTTTTTTTTTTTTGCTTGTCAATTTTTTTCTGGTACGAGAAACCTTATTTGTGATTGAAGACCTTTTTTTTTCTTTTTTTGCTTGTCAAATTTTTTGGCGGACGGTTTTGCCCCCCCCCCTGTGGAAAATCCTAGGTACGCCACTGCAAACACGGGTATCTTTGCACCTTTTTGCACTCAAGGTGCAAGACTATACACCCAACGGTGCTGTCAGACTTTTCAATTCAATTCAATTTATTTTTCATTCTTCAACATAATACAAATAATTACAAGATTAATAAATTCAATTTGAATAAAAGCATGAACATAATTCAACATTGAGTAAATGATATACATATTCAATAAGTGATTCAAATACAAATTAACATGCATGTTAAATTTACGTCAATATAATTAAATCAATATAATTATATGTCATGAGAAGAATGGAGGGGTCCACTGACAAGCAAAGCTTGTAAAATGTGGACTCCTCAAAAAGTTAGGATGGAAAAAATATTGAAATATACGTAAAGTAATAAATGAAAATAACGAAACTTAAACTTTCATTTAAGTTGAAAAATAGAACCTTTATGCCATTTTTTTCATGGTTTAATTTTAAGCATGATACATGATTTTATACAAAAAGAGCTACACGCTAGGCCTATTCTGACATTTGTAATATACTTGCATGATGTGTATTTCTTACATGAGCAAACAAAGCAAATCGAAAGCGAGAGATGTTAAGTACGTCATAAGTAAATTAATTACTTTTGAAATTCCCATTGAGACCACATTTTAAGTAGGTACATGAGTGCTTTATTTATTCAAAATGGTATAATTTCCTTGACCGTTTATGAGATCTACATTCAACATGGATGATATAGGATTCTCTTGCGCTGATTTTTTTTATTAAACCTTTCAAGTGCTGTTGATTCTTCTTTAATCATTTACATTTTTCCAAAATCATAATAATTTCTTATCAAATTGTCTTAAATCGTTCGGTCGATTTCAGTTTCTCAAATGCCAAATCTATGTTATTTCGTTATGGGTCTGAGAAATATCGATTTTTTTTTTTTGGGGGGGGGGCAACTCGCTTTGATCTCTTGTCAGTTTTTGAAACAGTGAACGATGCCTAAGTCTCATCACCTTCACGTTCATTTTGCCTCTCTATGACAGAGTGTATACGTATATACACAAAATACCGTTGTTATGCTTCTTTCTTGATTTTCGAATATACATTATAACCTTGTGTGACGAAAGTTTATAATCATAAGTTTTTAATTTGCATGACATTTGAACATAATCACTTGAAGGTCTAAAGAATATGATTCAATGAACAAAATGTGTCTTGTCACTTAAAAGCAATTGTAATCTATTCTACTGTAGCTGACCCACGGGCGAGTAAGGGTATTTTAGAAACCGGGCAAGCTGACCATAAAATATATCGTCATTTTTTTTTCTCAATTTAAAAATTGGTATAAAAGAGAGTTATACATCCCATCTCTATCCTTTCGTCGATGTTTATTCCCGTTTCTCCTATTGTTTCACAACCAGAATTCCTGTAGCACCAACCACGAGTTATACCATCGTACACCATGCACATGTTTTTTTTTTTTCAAACATAAATATGATCATTATGCCAAGCATTGAACGACGATAGAGAGTATGTAAGTAACTTTAGCTACCGACGTACATTTTAATCCCTGAAATCTCTGCTACTGCAGATCAAAAACCCTTTTCACCCAGGTACATTGTCAAAAATCCATTAGGGATAATCGATGGGCGTTGATTGATTGTTTATTAAGCTGAAATGTGTTCAAAACTGAAATCTCTTGCTCTTAACATGGATGCACAATATCACACCAATAACAAGATATTCACATTGCATTTCTGATCTGTCAAGCATTATTGTTTGAATAAAAATGGACAGGCACCCGCTCAGAATAATATCGCACGATACATATTCATATTCATTACCACTGCTATATGTGCAAAGACGACGCTTCCCGAGAATGAACGACATATATGTCATTTTGTCTACATCGATGACATTGGATCAGGGGTAAAAATCCGCAAAAAAATAAATTACCGGGTTAAAAACTATACGAAAAACGAGAGAACCAAGCTGCCGACCTTTAACGAAATGCCGTTTTTATACCATTTTGAGACTTAAAAGAAATAGGTTGGATCACACTTTTCGTGCTTTTGTGTTGAAATTTGCAATGGAAATTAAGCTTCAAAATTTCTGCTAAGAATAAGTCCTATCGATATCCCCCCCCCCCTCCTCCCTTATCGTCGAACCTGTATTTCGCCTATTCAGGATTGCTCCCACTTTTGTATGTTTTTTTTAAAATAAATGATTAAGAGATTAACAACAAGGAAATTAGCGTACAGAGCCCAAGAAAAAAATCAAAGTGAGATATTACTTCTTAGAGCACTTGATGGTCTAAATAGGATGATGCAGCATTTCTCATTCCTTACGGTTACATTATAAGGGAAGTGTCTTCCTTATAAACAGCTTTAGAAAAATTTAAGAAAATTGGAGAGTTCACTCGAAACGTCTTATAAACGGAATTACAAATCCATTATTCTAAGTGGGTATGGAGTGGTATTCCCCTTTATGACGGAAATTCATCTTCTTCAGTGCTACATGCCATAAGATTGAGAAGATTGCTGTAAAAGATTAAACGAATTCAAGTCATAAAAATGATAATTACTGCTATGATTGCCACAATAAAGTAATGGACTTCGATCCTTTCGCTAGAGGAAATCGTAGCCAAGTCAGGACTTGAGCATATTGATGTTACTTATGCTCTCCGTAGTTATACCATGGAGCTACTAACGTTTACATTTCGGTGGGTAAACGATTTACCCCAAATAAAAAGGAAGTAAAATTAATAAATCATATTTATGAAAGCATGTGACCAGATTCTTTACTCCTACCCCCAAGCTGCTTTTCCTAAATTTCACATTAAAGTGTATCTGACTATTGTGTCAAACATTGATTTTGCGAAAACCAATTTTAAAAAATAATAATAAGTAAAAAAAATAATAATCTGAAAATATACTGCTTTTCTTATTTTTTATTAAATTAAGCTGAGGTAGTGAAAAAAAAATACAATAATATTCAGCCCCTTAAACGGATAACGAAACCTCTATACAGGACAAATCCGAGTCATAATGTGTGATGGAAAATTCCCCAAAACAAATAATGTAACTATGGAGTCGATGGCATGAACGAACGATCAAATGGCCAGGATGTATAGAGTTTATAGTCAGCATTGAGTTGTTACGAACTTTACAGCCATCAAATGGAGATTAACTGCAGTTTTTTAATTAGATTAAAAAGTAAAATTCATCAGAGTTTGTGGTTTTAAGAGGAAAACCGGTTGTGATGGCCTAGATAAACAATTGAAATCCATTAAATTTTTTTTTATTGTGATTTGATACTGTTTATTGGCAAAAATAGACACAGACTAGATATGTTCCCGTCGGGTCATTTCCTGTCGGTGCATCATGCAAGGTGAACTTTTTCAAATTGTCAAAACTTTGACATACATTTCCTCGCAATTAGTAATTCAGAAAATATTTGAGCTTTTGGAGAAGCCACGAAAAATTCGAATTACGAATACTAAAATGAGACCAAGATCCATGGAAAATTACATCATTAAAATAGTATTTGATTCGATGAGCAATAAACGTTCTGACGTAAGCTTTCAGTATGGCATGTCTATACCACGTATAAAGATGTGTGTGTTTTATTATGTTTCTGGCTCCCCTGATTATGACAATAAAAAATTGCCTAGACTAGCCTTTTTTTCTGAAACGCATAATCCATATGGATATTGTTTCTTTTGTTTATTTTAATAACATTGCAAGCGATTATACTATGAGGATTTGAATGATAATGTACATGTATGACGAAAACCCACTTTTAATGTAAACCATTCCAGGCAAGCCTCTTACCAGAAAACGTTTACCAGCAATTAATATCTCTTTTTGTACTATTTTTGGAAGAAATTATTCAAACTTCCGAATCTTGCTATTATGTTTCAACATGTTTTCTAAATATTCTTATTTTTTTAAAGAGGTCTCACTCTTATTGTGGCATTATCTATCAACAATCAACGATTAGCGAACTTGAAAGAAAAGTATCATATTGAATTCACTCCCAAAGAAGAATCAAATTTTCACACGTCGGGCAAGCCTTTGATAAATTTTCAGATTATATAAAGAATTTGGAGTACGCCTTGGCGAATCACTCTCCGCCAATAACATACCCAACTGTCATATCTTTGTTTAGACAAGTTAGATGATGGTAATAAATTTCGTTCGTCTTTTAAGAGGGCCGAGTTACGGAGTTACCCTCTCCTGTAAAAATACCGTATAACACATTAGGTATTGGAGTCATGAACTGAGAATTTTAAGGGCACAATATAGGGCAAAGGGCAAAATTTCTCAAATTTTTTTTAATGTAACCAGTAAACGGAAAAAGTAGTCTTTTAAAACTGGAAATCTACTTTTGGTAATAAAATATTACATGATATTGAAAGAGTAATGTCACATTTCTTCCAATTCTATCCATTTTCGTTCATAATCATTCTTTTTAATTATTGGTCGTGGAATAATGGAAAGCAATGCAGTGCCCCTTCCCTTCTATACACGCCAGTAAACATAAAGCGATAAAAGATCTCACAAAAGGCAAATCTATAACTTCTCGTCGACACCTCTAAGAGTAAATATCCACAGCTCGCAAGCAAATTTGGAGGTAATGGACACTGCACTCAGTAACATACTCGGAAAAAGTGATAACTGATTTGATTATAACTCACCGCGCCATTCTTGAATCGCAGAATTTATCGGCACTTCAGAGGAAGACAGTAAAAGGCAAATGGGCTCTAAAGAAAAAGTCAAGAACCAATCTTGAGGTAGTGTTGAGAGTATGCACGCTCCAAGTCACTGCGTGGAGTCCGCTTCGCAGCTCAGAAGATCCCAGCCTGCAATGATCTGTGAGTGTCGACCAAGGCTCGATGACTGTCGAGTGACGAGGGTTGGAGCTAGGACAAACAGTATTGATAAGCGATTGAAATTAAAAAGATGGGTAGACAAAAGCAACAATAAGGCTTTACTTGACAGGGTTTGATATTGTAAGACTCGCATTGTCATTATGTTAGCAATGTCAAGCATGAAGTTGGATATACCCTAAACCGTTTATCTTATGGAGCGGATGTAGTGCGTCTATTTCCTTCCTGCGCAATTGGTGGCGTATGATAACCAGTAATAGTGAACGGGAGGGTCGGGCACTCCTCTGGGACAGATAGATATTCAAATTATTTGATTTAAAAATCAAATCTTACATTTTTTATACATTTTGAAGCACTACAGCAAATGCAATTTTGAACTAACAATATGCAGCATTCTGTAAGAGATGGGCTATACGTACGCCGTCGGAGCAAAAGAGATGAAACTTCATAAGCCCATGCACCATCACCCTTTCTTCCATTTTTCTCCTTCACTTCAATTATGTAAATAGAGCGCTTTCGCACAGCGATTCAAGGAGGAGTCAAGAACAGAGAATATGTATTTATCAAATGCCCAAGAAGTCTTTGTCAATTCTTGATGAATCAAAATGGCAGCCTCGTCCCGGACTCTGGACAAACGACATTATTATTTTGTAATTTTGTCAGCTCTAAAACGTGGGGCAAAATTGCTATACCGGGTCACAAATTTTCGACAAACACCTTCAAGCTTTTCATTGTGATTTGACTTGCATTTTCCATACAAATCCTTGAGTTCGTTCTGCGTCCCGATGCGAAAAGTCTTTAATATCTCAAGTTTCAACATCATCTATTTCTGTATGTAATTTTACTATACACTGTAAAAAAAAAATATTGGGTAAAATTTTCACCACCACGAGGGTAATTATGTGTCCAACCAATTTGGGGAAGTATTTTACCCAATGCTGGAAGAATAATTGTCCAGTATGGTTAAAAAGTAAGCAGAAATTACTTTAGAATGGACAAACTTTTCATCACACTGGAAAAATAAAAATGCCCAAAATGAAATGCCCAATGTTGGTTGGACACAACACTCTTACCCAATTATATTTTTAGAGTGTACACAGTGGCGGATCCAGGATTTTCAAAGGTTTAAAGGTTTTCACTTTCAAAAGGGGGCACACATTTGTTGTAAAGGCGTTCTTACATTACAAATTTCATTTGTGTCTGTCAAAAGAAGGGGCACGGGCCGGCTTTGCCCCCCCCCCCTTGGATTTACCAGTGAGTGTACACATCGCAAGCGTAGGCCTATTTTGGGGGACTTTGGTGAAGCAGAAGCTCCTACAAATGATTAGTATTTTTAATCATTAATTTGTTTTTTTTTTCAATGTAGTGAGTTTAGTTCAATTTACAGTTTTATAATCCTATTTAGATTTATTTTACACTGACTCCCTATGTTCAATCGCACTTTTTTCTCTGAAATAGTGCATCCCACTCAAAACTCAGTCATCTCGAAATGTTTGCCTCGTTCCGCCTCTAATCCGCTGATATTACTAATAGGGTTTAATCGCATAAAAGCATGAATTTACTCTTGGGATTTCCTCTCAACATATAAAGCTAATGAGATTATATATCCGCTTTCTTGAACTAATTTTGTTCTGATCCTGCTTTGGTGACTTGGGGGTAAACTAGTGGCGTCGGGCATGTCGGAAGATGCATGGCACATCTCAAGCACATAAGAATAAGAGACCAATCATTGATTATTTAAGCTATTGACCTATTCCCCGGGCCTATTCCTAACTATTTTTCCTTTGTTTTAACTATATATTAATCAAGACGAACAACATTTTTTGGGTCTTCGTTGATATTTTGCATTTTTTTTAGATATAAGTGGGATGAATAAGGCGGGAAACTGTTACAAATCCAGTACACTTTTTCTGCAAGCATTTAAGTGTTTTAAATGGGCGAATGTCTGTAACTTTATGTATTGTCTTTTTAAATCAAACTAAATAGAACAGTAGCTGATAAAGATCTGTGAAGATTAAATGTATTTCTTACAAACTGTTAGCCCCCCCCCCCCCATCCTTCATTGCAAAGACAAATATACCTATCTCTGTCCACGGTCCCGTATATTATGTAGTTCAGAGAAAAATATTATCATTCTTTTCAACGCTTTATTATTACTTCAAATATGTAGAAATTGTGAAAATATTTTGCTTCCAATTCCATATTATACATCTTAGATGACAACAATAAGGAATGAAACCAAACTTGAAGGATAAATAAACACACCAAAATGCTTTTACTTACCCATGTTAGCTTGAATCAACCAATGCAGCGTTAAAATCTCTTGACTTCTCATGAATAAAATCAGTGGAACTGAGTACAAAATGAAACAACCCCTCAATAGATATCTGGTTTTGAAAGGGGTATTCTCCCCTGGTTTGATTTACTTTTAATGGTAAAAACGTCTACCTCCCGCAGGCAGTAGAAACAATGGATCCACATCCATGATATCCACGGAACCAATCTGCTTTTTCTCGCTCTTTTTTCGACGGTAAGTGACGACGTACACGATCCTCGGTTAGATTGGAAGCGTCGACATGGTGATCGCACGTTTTATCTTCAGCAGTGGCGCCGTTCCGTACGTAGAGATGGAGACGAACAATTGCGGAGTCTCCCCGATAACAAGAGCATAACCAACGATCGTGGGAGCTGAGAGACCTGGGATGGAAAGTCGCTACATAATCTACATTCGTGTTTTATCATAGCCCCATGAGTTATTTTGTCACATTTATTTGTGAAAATGGGTCCAGCTGCTACGGTAAAACTTATTGCCAAAGATTGACCAATTGGATGAACATCATTATTTAATCATGGTGTTTGATCGTCGCAGAATGATTGTTGATTTTGAAGATTTTTTTTTTTTTTGGGGGGGGGCACCTATTTCACTAACAATTGACTTTTAACCCCCTTTTTTAGGAGCGTACATATCCTGTTGGAAAATGAAATTAAAATGATAATAATAATCAAGTCCTGGAAAGTCCATTGTTTGAGAGTTGTCTTCAGATGTCATTAGCGCTAGACTAACTTCAAATAACCTATCTCTTCTTACCCAGAGGCCGCGGAACGGGTTTGAAAGTGTTCGGTCTTACCGTGTAAAAAAAACACACACACACAAGATGGTCATTTTACGTCTTTGTACACGGTTTTTGAAAAAAAAAGTGGGCGGTTCCGTCACCCCTCCCTCTTTCTTTTACTCCATCTTTCTCAAAGCCCCTTCACCTCTCTCTCCCCGTCTTTCACCCATCTCTCTTTATCTTCCTCTCCTCTTTAACTTCACGGTCTCTCCATCTCACCTATCTTCTTTATGCATTTTCTTATCTCTCTCTCTTCTCTCCTTCTTCGAACCCCTTTACCCGTCTCTCACTCTTTCCTCTATCTACATGCACTCATCAACTTCTACCCCGCCCTTGTCTCCCCATCATCCCCTTTTCCTCTCTTCTCGCCCCATCCGTTCCTCTTCATACTTCCTTCCACCTCTCTGATTTGCCCCCCCCCCCAACCCCGTTCATAGTTATAATACCATGGTAAGTTATTTCTGATCCCCAATAAAAATCCCCCTAACATAAATTTGCAACATTTCTATTATCCGAGTATGGTACCAAAGTCTTCAATACACAGCTAATAAAAATAATACATGGAATTTTACAACATTGGCATATAGCAGTATGTTTACAACCATATATCATTATATTTTATTGAAGTAGTCTCCATAAACCACTAACACTTTTTTCAACAATCAGTGACTGAAGGATTATTACAAAATAAAATGGTTGAATGAAAACAGTATGTTTTAGAAAAGCAATGACATACACAATCATAACAAGTACTTGACTTCAATCTTACAAGATTGCCATACGAAGTTTTAATTTTTTTCAGCTACCTGAGATAATCGCGAGCAGCATCAATCAACTGAATATCATTTTGCAATCACTGAATTCAATTAAATGATGAAGGCACATCGACTGAGAAATTTTATGAAACAACAATAATGTAAACAATCTTGATATACAATTGTAACAGAGTATGATTAAAACAAAATACATGTAATTTTTGAAAAACACATTCAGTGAGAAGCATATGATAAAGTGTCAAAATAATTACAAAACTGGAATTGAACTTATATTCAAAGTTTCTTTTTTATTTATGGAACACTACATCAAAATAAGAACTAGATTTCAGAGATGAAACATTGAGGACTGGAAGACTTACATGTATGATCAAAATAATCTGCACAATACTATAAAAAAAAAAATACCCACAGATGAAGTACATGATATCAACTAGTACATATTCATTGATACCTACATCTAGATATGCATGTAGAACATAAAATGAAACAAAGATTCCATTTTATGAAGATGGGGAAGACAAAGACAAGCATGAATGAAATCAGACATCTTTAAAAAAATATATATTTGCATCAAGAAAAAATGAATGTATACATCCCCAGGCATAAAATATATGACAGAGACAAGGCATTACAAAACAAACAGGAACAGAAAATTAAATAATTCTTAAGCTTCAACCAACCTTAATGATTATTTGAGGCGAGCTTTCGTTCACTCTTTTGGACTTTCTCAAGCCAATTGATCGGTGACAAAGTTTGCTGCAGGCGGTGGTCTGTACCTCCGTATTTCTTGATCACTGGACCAAATATTTGAGACAATGTATAGCCAGAGTCTCTATTCAGTACTGGATTAGTCCTTTTTATCCAATGATTCTTTCACCTTTCCTTTTCAGAAGTTAATTTCAAAGTTAATTCCTTTGGCATTATCCCATTATAATCTGTTACCGAGGGCATGTTCTGCTACAGTTGAATGGGATGGATTTGAGTACTCTTTTATGTTCCTTTATTCGTTTAGAGTTCTGCCTGTTTCACCAGCATAACAATAAAGGAACATAAAAGAGCCCTTCTCAGATTGAACAATCCAGCTGTAGCTGAACACGCCCTCAATACAGGTCAGATATTGGGTGGGATGATGCCTAAGCAATTGACTATGAATGCAACTTCTGTAAAAGAAAGGTGAGAGAATCACTGAGGATAAAGAAAGGATTAATCCAGTACTGATGAACAGAGACTCAGGATATATATTGTCTCAAATCTTTGGTCCAGTGATCAAGAAAATTCAGAGGTACAGACCACCACAGGCAGCAAACTTTGTCACTGATCTGTTGGCTAGAGAAAGTCCAAAAGACTGAACGAAAGCTTGCCTCAAATAATCAATCATTAAGGTTGGTTGAAGCTTGAAAGTTATCCAATATATCATCCCCAACTAATGAAAGTTTTCTGTCTGAACAGAAAAAGATGAAATAATGCAGAAAATATTTATAATTTTAAAGAAATAGTTCCATAGATAGATCATTTAGGTTTGAATTCCCCAATGACACATTACAATGTAAGCAAATATTGTTGGAAACATTGAAAAGTCAACTTGGCATTGAAATTTAAATTTCTGCAAGTTGGCTTCCACTGCATATTTTTTATACTACTCCAGTTAGAGCTGAGATTGTATTCAATATTTCATCTTTGAGATAGGCTGCAGAGCCCTTTAAAGATTACAGCAGATGACGATGATGATGAATATATGACATTTTTGGCTTTATAAATAGAATGATCACTACATTTTTTTTTTCTTTTTTTTCTTTTGCATTATTATCAACCACGGATTATCCCCCATAATTGAAATTGTGAATTACAGATGTTTCATAAAGGCCAGTAAAGTTTACCATTTTTACCAGTTTACCATTTTTTAATACCATGGAAAACTCGATTCTGATTGGCTTTCGAGTCATATTACCATAGTTTCACAGGTCTGGTATCACAGGTGTCCTCAACATCAAGTCACAGGTAATAATTCTGTAATAATCTACTGAAATCTTGCATAGCAACTCTTTATGAAATTGACCCCATAAGTGATGAAGTCTACTAAAGAAATCATCCTCATTTATCATGCTACTCACATGCCATTCATGTGATAGAAAGATTACAATGACCTGAAGACGGGAACAGACTTGAAGGCCACTCAAGACTCTGCTGGCTGCAGATATAACTCAATAACTTTTACTTAGCTAATCAAATCTCACAGTCCCAGAAATAATTAAACTTGTTCTATTAAACCATCTTTTACAGTGGACAGAATAATTCCATCAGGTGCTGTGACATCATAGAAGTGAATTTAGATCGTGTTATGGTAGATTTTGCCTTGAGAACTCTAAGACCAAGACCAACCACAGACCAAAATCGATCGTAAAGACATTCCAGTAGTGTCTGTAGAAACTATGCTTCCTGACCCACTGGACATGTGTGTTGGGTGCTTCATCAGACTTTCACTCCTATACATAAACCTTAGTGGTTGATCAGGGGTCTGTTTCATAAAGAGTTACAACTGTTGTAACTTTGCTATTATGGCAACTACCATGGCAACATGGCTCAGCAGCCAATCAGAATCAAGGTTACCGTGGTAGTTGTCATAATGGCAAAGTTACAACAGTTGAAACTCTTTATGAAACGGGTCCATGGTGGCTGAAAATTAGGATAGATCACACACAATAATTAATGCAATCAATTGTAGAAATCAGTTTTATGATCAATCACAATCTTCATTTTACAAGGGGGCCCCGGTTTCAGATGTCATCCTGGTGGGTGTTTCATAAAGCTGTTCGTAAGTTAAGAGCAACTTTAAGAACGACTTTCCTTATGGTAAATGGTATACACCATAGGCGATGGTTTGGCAAGAAAGGATCACCAGTCGTTCTTAAAATCGCTCTTAACTTACGAACAGCTTTATGAAACAGCCCCCTGGTGTTGTTCAAGTCATCCAAACTGTTTAATAACAGAATTTGCGCCATCTTATCCACCAATTACACTCTAATGACTTTGCTGCTAAGACATTGATGTACATAGACCACACTCCAACCAGGTGAGCTATGGGTACACGGTAGGAACTTATTCCTTGAAATGCTGAGGTTGCACCTCTGCTATAGCCAGAGTTATAACTGTGGAGCGACAGGAGTGCTTGATCAGAGAGACACAAGTGTTTCTACAGAACTAAATATCATTATCATAACTGTAATTAGAAACAACATCTTACAAAACAGGTTAATAAGCCAGTCATCCTATCATCTATTCAACCTGTATGAATAATTAATAAACAGATAAGTTTATAGAGGTTGAATAAAATTCAGAGAAAATTACATTCTTCCGGGCTGGATACTCCCTGAATTAAGTTAAAGAGAAATTCCAGTAGTTGCAGTAAACACTGATTTCATGAGAAATTCTGTAAAACAAGGCTCAATTGTCAGTATTTCATCGAGGATCTAGATCTGGCAGAGTTACATTAACTGAACTTTGTGAATCTTGAAATCTACACTGAAATATGTTCACGCCGAAGATCCCAACACAGATAAGCGCACGTGGGACAATGTATAATTATTGAAATTGATGTGTTTCATGGGATATTATACTGGTGACCAAAAGGATATTTCATTTATTCTTACTTTTCCTTTTTATATAGATGTCATCATAACATGTTTTCATTTCATCTTTTTTTTATTTATGAATAGTCACTCAAAATAAATTTTAAAATATTGCACATTTACAGCTCAAAAGAAATATAGTATGTTGTATTCTCTTAATCAAACCTTGATTTAATACTTCTCCGGGATGCTACTTCATCCTTCTAATTCAACATTAATGAAAAGGACAATGAAAGAAAGAAGTCATCAATATACATTGTATATTCATATCATATATTTCTTCTCATTTCACAACAGAATGAATATACAAAACAAAGTATGAAAACCGTCTGCAATTGGTGATTGAGTTAGCAACTGACTATCCAATGGGGGGGGGGCTAAGTAAACCTAACTGTAACTTGATAATCTATACTGTTAGAATACTAATCATTAAAATTCTAATACTGAATCAACAAATTTAAAATGTCTATCACGATTATGATTTTTTTTTTGTGTAAGAATAATTTCTAAACAAGTGGAATGCCTCTGGCCGTCTCACCTGCATCACGCAGTTCAATATAGCAGCAGTGCTGACTTTGCATACTACTCTAACTCGCACAAGATGTTCAGTGATACATGGTTACTCTTATGTCCTCTTTTTATGAACTAGACCAATAAACTTACAAAGATATGATGGTTATTCAACAAAAAACCCCAACACGGCCAAAGTTCATTGACCTTACATGACCTTTGACCTTGATCATGTGACCTGAAACTGGAACAGGATGTTCTGTGATACTTGATTACTCTTATGTACAAGTTTCATGAATCAGATCCATAAACTTTCAAAGTTATGATGGTAATTCAACAGATACACCCAATTCGGCTAAAGTTCATTGACCTTTGACCTTGGACATGTGACCTGAAACACGAACAGGATGTTCAGTGATACTTGATTACTCTAATGTCCAAGTTTAATGAACTAGACCAATAAACTTTCAAAGTTATGATGGTAATTCAACAGATACCCCGATTCGGCCAAAGTTCATTGACCCTAAATGACCTTTGACCTTGGTCATGAGACCTGAAACTTGCACAAAATGTTCAGTGATGCTTGATTACTATTATGTCCAAGTTTCATGAATCAGATCCATAAACTTTCAAAGTTATGATGGGAATTCAACAGATATCCCCAATTCGGCCAAAGTTCATTGACCCTAAATGACCTTTGACCTTGATCATGTGACCTGAAACTTGCACAAAATGTTCAGTGATGCTTGATTACTATTATGTCCAAGTTTCATGAATCAGATCCATAAACTATCAAAGTTATGATGGGAATTCAACAGATATCCCCAATTCGGCCAAAGTTCATTGACCCTAAATGACCTTTGACCTTGGTCATGTGACGTGAAACTCATGCAGGATGTTCAGTGATACTTGATTAACCTTATGTCCAAGTTTCATGAACTAGGTCCATATATTTTCTAAGTTATGATGACATTTCAAAAACTTAATCTCAGGTTAAGATTTCAATGTTGATTCCTCCAACATGGTCTAAGTTCATTGACCCTAAATGACCTTTGACCTTGGTCATGTGACATGAAACTCTAATAGGATGTTCAGTAATACTTGATTAACCTTATTGCCAAGTTTTATTAACTAGGTCCATATACTTTCTAAGTTATGATGTCATTTCAAAAACTTAACCTCAGGTTAAGATTTGATGTTGACGCCGCCGCCGCCGTCGCCGTCGGAAAAGCGGCGCCTATAGTCTCACTTTGCTTCGCAGGTGAGACAAAAAGGATGCAATTCAATACAAAGTGAAGGATTGATCATGAACACATAAAGGATGCCTAATACTTGTCTGATAATTTCTACAGGCATTTCCCATCACATTTGTTCTACTAATTTGTATTCAATGTCTGAAGGGTGTACAGGAAAGAAAGGTTCACGATGCTTAAAAATCAGCCTGGAACCCCAAATTATAACAAAAATAACCCACATATCATCCTATATAGAACACATACCAGTTAAAACAACTGGTTGTGTAATAAAATTACACAAAACGACACATATCTAGAGTTTATTACTTTATATCTCTCTTCCCACACATTTTTGTCACATGTTGGTGTCCTGTTTAATGCATAGACATATTCCACTACTCACCAACTCATTTGTAAAAAGTTCATATAAATTTCTGATTAAGGAATCTTTTTTGGTTGAAAGCCCATATTTTGGAAGCGATCAGATACTGTATTTCTTGCTACCAGAGTGTCCACGGTGGCCTGTGAAGATGAGAGTATGGAATGCCAGTTGTGTTGACTGGAATGGCTATCTCTATGATTTCCTTTTCTACTGTGAGGTATTGCTCAAGCCAATATCTGTGTCAAAGAAAAATATTATACAAGTTAGGGTCAGACTATAGACATAGGCGGATCCAGGGGGGTATTATATAAATAAGGATTATGATATTACATATTTATGTTGATTTATAAGAATAAAACTAAAAAGTGACTATTAGGACTTCCCCTTCAAAGAAACAAAACAAAAATCATCTTCGAGGTTCAAATTGGGGAAAATATGGCTGGAAAAAAAAATTCATGTACCCCCTATTAGCGAAGGCTGGATCCCACCCTGTGTAGATACCATACTGGAAAACCAATTTTGTTCTAAGCTATGCCTAAGCTCATATACTATCCTTTACCACAAGAAATGTCTTAAATTTGATCCCCCCCCCCTCCCCCTTCCATTTCAAAACCAAAAACATTCTCAAAAAAGAACTCAAGGAGTACCATGAAGCCTCAAGACTGATTCATTATCCGCCATGGTCAACATTAAAACTTTGCTTCCAACGTGTAGCTTGCATGACAGGCACACGCCATAATGCCCACAACTAACACTTTGAGTCTTTTCATTTTAATTTCTACAATATACAGTATTATTACTATCATCCTCATGATCAATATCAATAATTCAACTTCCAAAAATCAAAAAAGCACAGAAACCAACAGAAACATGCTGTATGCTGTATTCATGAGTGATTAAATAATCCTACGTTCACGATTACTCTCATGGTCATGCGCTGAACCTCAATCAATAAATACACACAAAATGATGGCATCGCATTGCAAAACACTCAGGTGTGTAATGATATTCATCATAAAATGTTTCTGTGACTTCTGTGCCCCTACGTAAATATCTTGAGATCATGAGGTTAGATCATCCCTGGTCAAAACAACCGGACAAACTACAGCGATCAGGATTGACCATGGAATTGATCTTTCTGAAGTAGAGCAGAGGAAACTAAGCTTCTACTATTACTTATATTCTGTCTCATACACTGAAACCATAGGGTGTTTATTTTCATTATATTCAATATCCGAAATCTACAATACTTAATAAAACAGAATCAGTAAAAAAATAATATACCTCAATTGCCAATTACTTGCCATTAGTATAACTATTATATATGTCCTGAAAAACCTTTTTTTTGCAAATATTCAGTGTTGTAAAATTTGACTTGTGTACCGACCAATCCACGTTCTTACGATTGAATTTAAAGTTTAACTCCTTTTTCATTCCCTTTCTCTTATTTTTGTTATTGTTTCTCTTCTCACTGATACCAATTTGGCACCCCTGAAAGTGGCACCCAGGACACGCCCTCCATAGGTATGCATCTCCCAAGATACACACAACTGCATCTAATCAGGGTGCTACATAAGCACTTGTCCGATTGCCCGGGGCAAGTAAAAGTAAGAGTCGGGCAAGTGTTTTCATGTAAAGACCAAAACTACTTGCCCGAATTGGGCAAGCAAAATTCTCCCAGTAGAATGGCCAAAATTAGGGTCAATATGATATTGACCCTAACTTTGGTCATGGCAGGCAAGGTAAAATCACTTTGAAAAAAGAAATGCAATAACAAAATTGATCAGTTCATGTCAAAAGAGAGAAAAAAGGTCAATGGTTTATAAAGCTGCAAAACTCTTTTGAAGAGGTAAAAAAAAATTTTCAATGATTTTTTTCGGGCAAATGAAAAAGATTTTTTGCCAAGTATATTCCAGCTATTTAAAATTTTACTTGCCCAACCGGCAAGTGCTTCTAAACAGTTATGTAATACCCTGTGTTATAAACACATACCCATCTCTTCCCTGCATGAACGCTGTTGGAATAGAAGTAGGCCGTCTGGTATCATCGTCAATCATATCAATGAATCTGTTGTCATTTTTCTCGTCATAATCAAAGATAATCACCATCAATGCACCAGCCCGGTCAGCGACAATGCTTTTGGATAAAAATGAACACTCCCTGTGAAAACAATGGGAAAAAATTAGAAGTGATGATTACCAAGGCATAGCATCGTATGCAAACAAGTACAAAGAGGTGAGTGATTTGGCTATGTAAACCCCAATTATAAAATGCAAGAACTTCACTCTTGTTTATTCCTGATGTGCAAAATAACTCTTAACATTGAAACAAATAGCTCTACGGACTTTTTTCCTTCAGCACATGAGACAAGCATGTTATGAGTAAGAGAAAATTTTAAAAAATGCAGAAAGAGAAAGAGAAAGAGAAAAGAGAAAAAGCGTGGAGCGTTGTGGCCCAGTGGATTAGTCTTCGGACTTTGAAACAGAGGGTCGTGGGTTCGAATCCCAGCCATGGCGCAATTTCCTTCAGCAAGAAATTCGTCCACGTTGTGCTGCACTCGACCCAGGTGAGGTAAGTGGGTACCTGGCAGGAATTTATTCCTTGAAATGCCACCGCGCTGTAAAGGCTGCGGGGCTAAAGCCAGGGTAATAATATCCAATGGAGCGCATAGGGACGCATTTGGCAGTGATATGCGCTATATAAGCATATTGGTATTATTATTATTATTATTATTTTTGAACTTATACAAAACTATGCAATATCCCACATAGGATCATTACTTCAAAACCTGAGTTTCTACACATTCATTTATCCAATATTCCAACACTTGACCAGATTTTTATTAATAATAATAATAGCTGAATTTATAAAGCGCTTTTTGCCAGAGGATACAAACCACTGCTATTATTACCCCCGCTTTAGCTCGAGCTATCATCTCCGGCGCTCAGTGCATGCAAGGAATCAGACTCCTGCCGGGTACCCATTCACCGCACCTGGGTCCAGTGCAGCACAGTGTGGATAAATTAAATTTCTTGCTGAAGGAAAACACGACATGGCTACGATTTGAACCCACGACCCTCTGTTTCAAAGGCGAGAGTCAGAACCACCAGACCACGATGCACCTTTCAAGCACCCTTTGTAAATTCAAAAGCTGTATCTTTCATGCAGAAACAATGCAAGCATTGCCACTCCTTACATTTACCCTTCATAAAACAAAGGGAATGCGGCAATAACTGCTGTGATGATGCATTCCCACCTTTCAAAGTGAGGATTGACAATGAACAGACGCAGGATTCCTTTGCAAAAGAAGCACCTCTGATTTTTCACGAGGTGACAAAAAAATACTGATTATTGTTTCTCCCTTTTTCAATGCTATCCTTTCCGAATTGCTTAAAAACTAAGCTTCCAAAATGCAATAGCCATCTTCATATCGTTAATAGCCACTTTGTCAAACATCAGAGTCATGTTTTTGTGCAGGGCTTTTCATTACCAATATTCACATTCCACAACAGACACAATAATGGTGAATGGAGGAAGCTGATATGAAAAGACAAGTTGGCTTTATTAATAGAAAACAAGTCTTACTGAGGTGCTGCTTATAAAGGAAATAAAATGACTAAAATGCAGAGCCAAGAACAGGATAGTTAGTAAATGAGTTTACCCTCGTTTTACTAGAGCAACGGCTCCTCTGACTTCATCTGCATTTTGAATCTCTCCGCATGCCTCTATTGGATCAGCAGCCACAAGTTGAATTCCATTGTAAACAAAATTCTATGGTGGGGAATAACGATTGAAATACAAATATGATGAACTGTTTTAATGTATTTATTCTTGCAAACAAACAAATTTATTGCATGTTCATGAAGAAATAAGGTACAGTGCCATGAAAGGTACCTACATGTTTAATTTCTAGTAGGTCACATTCAATCATAATTTCCTTTAAAATTGCATACCACTTGTAAACTTCTAACATGAAAATACCTGCACCAAATGGCAGTAAAGAGTACATGTATCTGTTTTTATGCACAAAAAAAATTTGGTGAGGTATAGTCGGATGAGGAAAGAAGGGGGGGGCACCACTGATACTTACAAAGGTTCCTCCAAAGTTCTTGGCAGGTCTGATGGTGAAGTCATAGTTAATGTGGCTTGGTTTCAGCACCCTAAATACCAGATTTTCATTTACTCTGTGGCCTGAAAAAACAACCAAATAAAAAGAAAATACAATGCAGAACAAGAAAAGAATCAGATTTCAGCTTTGTCAAGAGCGTCAAATCGCCTTCATTTTAAAGACTTTCTGGCATCATCGAGAAATTGGGAACCAGTTGCAATTTTCCACTGAACACTCTTTCATGACAAAACATACCCTCCCTTCTTTTTCGAGCTCCCTCACTGCCTTCACCGCAGCTGGTGCGCTGCTTCTATATCCTTCAAAGAGCTTTAGTCAAAAAGATTGATTTCGTCCTGTTGTTCTTCCCCAATGTTAAGCGACGCAAGCGTCCGTATCGTGGGTGAAGAACAATAGAAAACAAGATGGCGGCGTAAAGATCGGGCAAGTCTCTTCCGTCTTTTCATGATATTTTTCTTATTTTTTTGATGAATTCTTGTCTAAAAATAAAATCCATTCCATAGCGTAGAAATGTCGGAAATGAAGTTGTATCCCAGGGCTAGATCTTTTAGAAAGACACTAGAAATCTTGGGGGCGAAAGTTTCAGGTTTTTTGGTGGTACACACAAATGTATAGAAAGACCTGGCTTCGTATGAGAGTAACCTTACATGTACGTTAGTAAATGATTTTTACTCTCTAGAAGCCTCCTGGCTACACACACATGAATGGATAGGAATACCTGGCTTCGTTGAGAGTACACTTTACGTTAGTAAATGATTTTTACTCTCTACTACTCTAGACTGCTGCTCTAGAAGCCGCCTGGCTACTGATACTGTCTAATGTTAAGGCTACAGGTCTATGTCACACTTCAAATCACTTGTTCACTGCAACCATCCTGCCTGTGGGGAATCTACAGGTAGGACTATGGTGTGTCAATGCTGTACATAGCACACACTTTAAAAAATCATTAAAATATCACTTTTGTGACCCAAATTACTAATTTCCATACAGTTGCAATTTTTCATTAGTAACTTGTGAATAATTTTTGTATTCACCACTGCGCTCAAAAACTTGAATTTTGGGCATATTTTTGTGTACGCCCTCTATTAGTGGAAAGTAATATGGCAAGAAAATCTTCATTTTTCAATCTCTATTTTTAATTAAGAAAAAATAATTTAAAGAATCAAATTTGCATAAGAGCCAAGTTATATAATGAATAGCTGTATTTGGAAACTGACAGTGAAAGAAAATCAAGCATTTGTCCCATAGAAAAAGAGAAAAAAAAGCCAAAATTGCTACCCTTATTTTGCCACACATGGAGATGTAACTGAGAACAAGGTTATATCATATTCATAAGTTCATAACCTTGTTTATTGAATGAGTGATTAGAATCAAGAATTTGCCCCCAAAAGTTAACTCAAGAAAATAAGCCAAACACTGCCAACCTTACTTTTTGCAGTGTCACAGGGAATAGTACAGAGAACAAACGGCAATCCTGTATTTTAGGGGTCTAAATTATTTTAGGTTGCTAACTTCAGGCAACAGCTCCAAGATCGTTGTTAACGGTAGTTCAGTAGTGCGTACGTACGTGCCGGGTATGGCGGGCCGTTAATGCCTTTATTATAGATAGGACTAGTACAGCTACACGCCTATGTAGTAGATGTAAAGTTGTATTTACCAATGGGGTATCATGCGATATATAGGGGCCAGGGAGGGGTGGTATAGAATAACGGTATACCTAAAGCCGTCGGGGTGTCACGTGACCCGGGACTAGTCATGGCCGGGCCGGGGGGGGGGGGGTTATGCAATGAAGATATATAATGCCATGCAGCACGCCTTGGTTTTAGGGGGTTTTATTATTTGGGGCATAATAGGGGGTATGTCTGAGCACTTATGGGTGAAGGATGAAGAGTATAATGGTATATCAAACTAATGCTGTAACCGATTTTTATTCCAATTCCCGATCCGATCCAATTTTCCCCTTTTTTCTACATTTTTCTGAACTCCGATTTTTGACTAGTGGGGAAAAAATCGGATCGGAAAAACCAAAACATAACAAGACAAAAAAAAACGAGGCGACATGTTTGCCGTCAAAATGCGCTGGTGATTTGTTTTGATCTCAGACAAAAGCGGTGGAAGGAAAAGAAGATAAAGGGGAAGAAAATTATGATTTGTTTTTATCTCCAATATTAGCGGAAAGGCAGGTGGAGAAGAAGATTATGATTTGTTTTGATCTCCACATAATCGGGGAAGAACAAAACGATGATGATGATAATTGGTGGTAATTTGCATAAATTTGCATATTATGTCGATATAGTATAAACAAGTAATTCAGAATATCATATTTCACCAGAACTGCCCTAAAATTGGAAATAAAGACTTAGGGTAAGACAGGGAAGAAAATTGTCATAAAATAATTGGGATATCCTTGTTTATTATTACCTAATTTACATAAATTATGCAAATTATAATTTAAAACAGAGTATTTTTTCAAGAATCCTGAACTGTTTTATAAATAACACCAATTAATACAAAATGTCAACATTCTACATGAAAGAGAATATATTAGCGAAAACATCGATATGCTTCATGACAGTATTAGTGTCTTAATTTGCTTAGAAAGAGGGCAAATATGTCAAAATGTATGACGTGATATTGCGCTAAAACGAGACCAAAACAACCTCTATGTCACAGTCACACTCACGAATCGGACAATAAAGCGATCAATGGTATGTCATTCGAGATAACACAATCTCAACACAATAGCTTCCATCGGCTTCTCGTATCGCTTTTGTTGTTGTGTCTGCTACACCGTAATCTATGATACATACGGGCAAAATGCATTTCGGTATCGGTAAAACACTATTAATTTTGTTATATTTGTTTCTCTTGGAAACTTTACAGGAGACATTGCTTTGCAGGTTACTGCTTTAATGAAGCTCTGGCACATGAATCATGATGAATGTACCCCACCTCAATCCATATATCAACTTTGTTAAAATATATATCTTCTGGAGACCCCAAAGTGGCAAAACTGCATCTCCCCAGCATTCCCGCTACCTTACAAATCCAGTTTGACTTGTATTATCAACTTGGAAAACACAGATGTATGGGACATCAGACAACATGATTCCTGAAATTTTGTTTTTGTTTATTTAAGCCCACGGGAGCCCTCCGAATTTACCCCATCCCCTCTCCGTATTTCGACTTTAAATTAAAAAATATCATGTTTTAAAGCCATCGGCAAGGCAAATTGCGTTTTTTGGTATAATAAAGCAACTTTTATATCTATATTTTTATATTTACATTCATCATTATTGATATTATTATAATTATTATTAATATTATTATTATTACTATTATTATTATTATTATTGTTCTGTCGTTTGTAATAGTGCTCTAGCACAGTAAAGGCTATAACCCAACAGGAGCATGACTAGGATACCCTTTCCCTTTTTTTGTTTTATGTATTAAAAAATAGTGTATTGTCTTTAGAACTCTTAAAAGATTACTTTTGTTTGTATTGATACCTTGGAATAGATTGAGGAGAAAATACTCTTCAACTGACATGTAGAGGAGCTGTGGTAAATTGAAGAACAGCCACACGGCCCTTTATTGATTCCACTCTATGTTGAATTAAAATATTTTGAGAGCCCAATCGGAAGAAAGATACATTTCTACTACACACAGTAAAGCCTCTTTGCGTTCTCCTCTTGAAAAAAAAAACAAACATAGAAGGCATTGTTTTATATCTCATAAAATAAAATAAGTTTGTGTACGTGACGGTGGCCTGTCGAAGTTGCCAAAACCGTTTATTTTGTTTTGACAATATATATTTAGAATATCGTCTAAATGAAGCCCTCATCTGGAAAAGGGCACTTATTAAAGGCAACATCTACATTATATAGAGGAGGCCTTGGCACTGGAAAGAGGGGGCTGAAGCTTGTTTAATTTCTTGTGACCAAAATTTTACATAGAACCTTTTTTGATTTTCAAATTTACATCAATAAATTTTACAGGCAAATAAACGAAAAGGATTGCACTATAAAATGAAGTTTTTTGGGTAACGTTTCTTTTTTTTGTCACATCTGCCGGAATTCCAGGGGGTGCTATCTATCGAGAATAATACACGCAGCACCCCCCCCCCTCTCTCTTCCGGAAAATCTTGCGGGTGCTTCAGCCCCCGCTTCCAAGTACCAGGGCCTCCTGTCTATATAATGTAGATGCTGCCTTTAATAAGTGCCCTTTTCCAGATGAGGGCTTCATTTAGACGATATTGTAAATATATATTGTCAAAACAAAATAAAGGGTTGGGCAACTTCGACAGGCCACCATCATGTACACGAACTTATTTTATGCGATATCAAACAATGCCTTCTATGTTTTTTTTTCAAGAGGAGAAAGTAAAGAGGCTTTACTGTGTGTAGTAGAAATGTATCTTTCTTCCGAATGGGCTCTGAAAATATTTAAATTTAACATAGAGTGGAAGCAATAACAGGGTTTGAGACTTTGAGTATTATAGAGCTTACGTGTGGCTTCTTTTTTTCAATGTACTACAGCTCTTCTACATGTCAATTTTAGAGTATTTTCTCCTCAATCTATTCCAAGATATCAATACAAACAAAAGTAATCTTTTAAGAGTTCTAAAGACAAACTATTTTTAGATACATAAAATCAAAAGGGAAAAGGGTATCCTAGGCATGATCCTGTTGGGTTATAGCCTTTACTGTGCTAGAGCATTATTACAAACAGAAACTGCAGAACAATAATAATAATAATAATAATAACATTAATAATAATATTAATATAGATAAATATGAAATACAGATATAAAAGTTGCTTTATTATACCAAAAACGTAATTTGCCTTGCCGGTGGCTTTTAAACACGATATTGTTTTTATTTAGTGTCGAAATACAGAGAGGGGATGGAGTAAATTCGGAGGGCTCCCGTGGACGTAGGCTTAAATAAACCAAAAAAAACATCTTCAGGAAACATGTTAACTGATGTCTCATACATCTGTCTTTTCTAAGTCGATAACACAAGGCAAACTGGTTTTGTAAAGTAGCGGGAATGCTGCGGGGGAATGCAGTTTTGCCACTTCGGGGTCTCCAAAAGACATATTTTTACAAAGTTAATGTGCCAGAGCTTCATTTAAGCAGTAACCTGCAATGTCTCCTGTAAATTTTCCAAGAGAAACAAATTAGAAACAAATAAAACAAAATTAATAGTGTTACCGAAATGCATTTGCCCGTATGTATCATAGATTACGGTGTAGCAGACACACCAACAAAAGCGATACGAGAAGCCGATGAAAGCTATTGTGTTATCTCGAATGACATACCATTGATCGCTTTATTGTCCGATTCGTGAGTGTGACTGTGACATAGAGGTTGTTTTTGTCTCGTTTTAGCGCAATATCACGTCATACATTTTGACATATTTGCCCTCTTTCTAAGCAAATTAAGACACTAATACTGTCATGAAGCATATCGATGTTTTCGCTATTATATTCTCTTTCATGTAGAATGTTGACATTTTTTATTAATTGCTGTTATTTATAAAACAGTTCAGGATTCTTGAAAAAATACTCTGTTTTAAATTATAATTTGCATAATTTATGTTAATTAGGTAATAATAAACAAGGATATCCCAATTATTTTATGACAATTTTCTTCCCTGTCTTACCCTAAGTTTTAATTTCCAATTTTAGGGCAGTTCTGGTGAAATATATATTCTGAATTACTTGTTTTTACATATCGACATAGTATGCAAATTTATGCAAATTACTTGCTTATTTGCATAGATACAGCGTGTCTCTTTGGATGAATCTTTTTCTTTTGACTCAAGGAACATTTGTGCCAAGTGGGACATTTGTACTAAAAAATGCAGTGTTCACCCCCTTTTTTGCAGTTAACAAGTGCAAGTCTACTATGAATATCATGGTAAACAACTTTGGATAGTAGTGCGTCCTTTTCGGTAAGTAATGCGACCTCTAAAAGTTAACGACGGACGCCGCCATCACCACGATGTTGTAGAGAAGGTGAATATCATGATAAACAACTTTGGATAATAATGCGTCTTTTTCGGGAGGTCATGCGACCTCTAAGAGTTTACGATTACCTCCGGTCCTCCGCCATCACTACGACATTGTAGAGAAGATGAATATCATCGTAAACAACTTTGAATAATAGTGCGTCTTTTTCGGTAAGTAATGCGGCCTCTAAAAGTTCACGACGGACTCCGCCATCACCACGATGTTGTAGAGAAGAGGCCTATCGTTGATCAGCGGTAGTGTCACGCGCTGGAACGTCATTATCTTATTTTCCTTCCTCCGATTACCGTATGTCGGAGATCAAAACAACTCATCATCTTCTTCCTCCGCTTTTGTCGGAGATCAAAACAAACTCTGCCATCAGTGTAGCATGCCGCATTTGTCCACGCACCGGCCACATACAAATTTTAATGTATTTTTTTGTTTTTGAATATCTTCCGATCCGAACCGATTCCGATTTTAGGAGCAAAACTTCCGAACCGAACTCCGATCCCGTAATTGCTCTAACTTACATTATATCAAACCAACGGTAATCAGCGTTACTTGTCATGGCGGGGGGGGTTATAGAATGAAGAAATCATAAACGGCCCGCCATACCCGGCACGTACCTATGCACTACTGAACTACCGTTAACAGCAGTCGTGGAGCTGTTGCCTGAACTGAAGTTAGCAACCTAAAATAATTTAGACCCCTAAAATACAGGATTGCCGAACAAACAAGGTTATATCATAGTACCGGTAGGCCTAGACCAAAAGCTTCGGTCTCTGTTTTGTTGGTTGTTCAGCTGAACTTCGTTGGCTTCACTCACCAAATACAGAGACCGAAGTTCTAGCGCGATCTGTACAGGGGACTCAATGGCCATATGTTTATGTACTTAAGATCGGAAAAAACGGGGAAGTGAATTTGCGCGACAGCCGAGGTAAGTCACTGTTATTGTTCCTTTTAACTTCATTTTTCTCCGTTTTTTGGCAATTGATGCCAAGAGGGAATATAAATATGCACTCTGGTCACTATAATTTTCGAAATTTTTATTCATTAAAGACAAAAATTGAAAAGCCCCGACGGGGGGATTTTGCATTGCAAGTCCCCTAATGGTGGCTGCACGATAGCGAGCCGTCTGTGTACGAGGAGAAATTTAAAAAAAATGTTAAAAAACTCCTCGAAACAGACGGCTGCCAGCTGTGTACGGTAGGCCTATTACTAACCTCGCATGTTGTGTGAGTGTATCATAACCTTATTCATTGAATGAGTGCCTTGTTGTTGTTCATTGAATGAGTGCCCCACCTCATCGGCGGCGTAACACCTCAAATTACGTCAGTCCCGAATGATCACATTGATGTTTGTAAAAATAAAGTAAACTTGACACCATGATTGGGCATGAATCAGAAATCCAGAATGTATAAATTAATAGTCTGCTGTAAATAGTCATAAAACTCACCTAAAATTTTTCCTGCAAGGTTTAAACACCAAACTGTCACACAAATAAGATTCCATTCCACTTTAAATAGCTTCATGTTATCTTCTCTAAGCCCGTAGGCGAAGTTTCAAGTAAAATTCTTTCGCAGACGCAGCACAAGAGACGAGATATAGGATATAGAGCTACCGTAGTATATAGTACTACGGCGGTGGTGAATCGTATGTGGGAAAACAGAAAGAAAAAAAAAGAATGTTCCAGATTACCAGTTTCATGCAATGAAACGTAAACTTTGCTATGTAAAACTCGTAAGCTCGATCGCATGGAACATAAATTGTTCGACTAAAAAAAATTAAAAATCATGTAACAATCATCAAACTAGGAATAATGATAATAATAATAACAAGAACAACAAGGAGCTCTAGGAGAGAAGGAGGAGGAGAAAAAGGTGAAGAAGAACAAGAGGAAGAAGAAGAAGCCGAGAGGAAGAAGACGAAGAAGAAGAAGAGGAAGAAGAAGAAGGAGGAGGAGAAGAAGAAGAAGGAGAAGAAGAAGAAGGAGAAGAAGAAGACTTTTGACTCGATCAGTTTCGAAATGAAAAGGAAAGATGGGACATATGACATCACAGGGCTCGAATTAAGAATTTAAAGGGGCAAGGCCATTTGTTAAAAGGGCACTTAAGGGAAAGGGGAGGCAGTTTTCACTTTATGGGACATCCAAGGCCACCAAAAAAAGGGCATCAATAATAAATGCACTTTTCAATGGGGCACATGCACTGGATTACCGCAGGGCACCAAGGCCACAGCAAAAAAGGGCAGTTATTTTGGCCTTAAGTCTACAAATATTTGAAAGGGCATCAAGGCCATTTCTGAGGGCATCTAAGGCCATGGCCTTGGATGGCCTTGGATTATTTCGAGCCCTGACATCATCCCACCTAATGAATATTCATGACGACGTTCATATATTAACTGTTTTCACTAAAAATCGCTATTCAAATTTTCAAATTCAATAACTTCCTTATTTGTTATCAAATTTTGATGGAATTCTAGCATTTTGCTCGGTAAATTTATTCTATTCATTATTTAACATTATTTTCAGCCCAGACTCCAAGAGTACCCCCTAACCTTTTGCTTCCATTTGTCAGATCGAAGACTGCCCGTCCATGATCCATAATAAGATGTTTTTAGCTTAAATTACTACGCGGAAACTCTCTATAGCGCATCGATTCCTTTGAAAATGCAATTAAGTCACAATGAGGCTATTGTCGAAAGTTGGTGGACTGCATGGGACAGCAGATATCATCCGAAGATTTGTCGCGGAAGAACAATTGCAAATATGTCGTTGTCAAGAGTCAAGAGATTCCGATGCCCCAGTCCATCAGCCCCCCCCCCCCCGGGGGAGTCAAATATATTGATGGACACATGCGGACCTATGTGCGTGACACCATAGGCGGCTGAAGTGGGGGGATGGGGGGACCGTCCCCCCCCCCATTTTTTTTTTTTGATAACCTTTATTTTTTTATTATTTTTTTTTTGCTTGTCAAAAATTTTTGGTTAGCCGCTCCTAAAATTTAGGTTGATAACCTTTTTGGGGGTGCTTTACCTGTGTCCATCCCAAAATTTCAGGTGGACATTTTGGCTTCCGCCGCCAATGCGTGACACACACCAAAAAAAGAAGATAGGGTATAAAGGTTTTTTTCAGTTTTGGACGCGGGCCGCTAGTGCACTTGTTATGGGTATCAAAAACACCGATTAAAAAAAGGGGGTGGTTTTGAAAGATCAACTGCTGGTCGATGGTCTGATCGCGGGGTCAAACGTATTTACAGTAAGACTAGCTAGCCAAACGTGTTTATTAGGATATGTTGGGCCCAAGCTTTTTCCCCGGAGTCATTCTGGCGACAACTTGTTGAGGGGCCTAAATGTGTAATGAAGCCTGTGCAAAAAAAAAAAGTTTTGGCAGTTATATGACTGCCCCGCCCCGGGCCATCAACTTTCGACAAAAGCCTCTCATCTCTCCATTGTGATTTTACTTGCATTTTCAAATGAAATGGTGCGTTGTAGAGAGTTTCCTCGTAAGAAATGCGAAAGGTCAGGAATAAAAAATTAATGTAATCACTAATAATGCGGTGAATTCTAAGCCTCGCCAGTGGCTCTTTGTAAATTAATGCAGAGTCCATTAATCAAACGTATGACCTTTCCTTTTACATGAATTCAAAGTTAAATTTTAAAGAATTAATTTTTAGCCCGCCTAAATGCATCGTCGAGTCTTAGTACCCCACCTTGTCGTTCTCCCTCCCTCTCACTCACACACTCACACATTATCTCTCCCTCTCTCCCCTTCTATTTTATTTTTTAAATGACAAGGAGAATTAATGATGTTTGTGCATCCTGATTAAAAAACATTTTTGGTTTCACTTGTGCTTATTATAGGATCGCAAAATTCACAATGAAATACCGGCTGTGTTTCACAATAACGGGGACGGGGCTAGGGTAAATTGACAATGTATAAGAGCTAAGTGATTTCATTTTTTCTTTCTCTCTCAATAAAAATTAGGAACATAATGTCGGCTACGACATAGTCACTTCCTCTCAGTACTATTTTTCTCCTTCCTCTTTTTTTTTTTTTGGGGGGGGGGCATTTCTCTCTATTTTTTTCTTATTTCAACGTTTTCTCACTTTTTGTTAAATTATCAATTGGAAAATAATAATAGGGGCACCCCAACATGGTGCTAGTCCTGCAAAAAGACATAGGAAGAAGAGAAAGGAAAATATACGTTATACAGTATGAAAATGCTTTCAGCTTTTTCTCTAATTATTAACAACATAAACAGGAGAGAAAAATGGGAGATACATTTTGAAAATAAGACTTGTTATCAAACAAACTTCAAAAATCAAACACGACTTGATTTTGATATTCCTCAATCAAATGAACACGTTAGATCCTCCGTTAAAATTGATTTAGTAATGTATGTATTCATCTTACTTATTCATTTTTATCTATTCATTTATATTTTATTTCTTTATTTTTTAAAAGTTTAAACTAGGTTCTTCACACATCTGATAATATTTGCCCCACACAAATATTGGGTAAATTTGCAGATTACTAGAATGCCTTTTAAAGACAAATTATCTTTTTCTTTTTCCACTATTGGAAAGGGCGTCCCCTGGACACCCCCTCCCCATGAAGGAATGCCCCAATAATCTGGTTAATACACACACACTAAAAATATAGGAAATACCAAGTAAGTGTTTCAGTTACATTAGTTTATTTTAATAGTCTTCATGATTGTAGTAATAGCAAGCAGCATACTATTAACAAGCAGAGTACAGGTTTAAAACTTCATTAAGACATCTTTTGAGCGAAAATGAGGAAGGTTTTCAGTAACAGTAAACATACTGCACACAAATTTTTTTTTTTCAACTTTTAAATACAATGTGGTAGCAGAGACATGATCATTTTATGATAGCAAATAAGGGTTTCCAAACATGTGATTATGTCACTAAACTCTGAGGCATGCTGTACAATAAAATATAATGACATTTATTAAAGAGCAGTAGTAAAAATGATAAGGTCTTTTGAAAATTGTCATCAGATCAGGATTTTTTCCACAACGAACCAAAATTTTATATACATACAAAATATTAAAATAAACCCATTTGTTAATAATGCAAAATGATGAGTATACACAGAGCATTGTATTTAAAAAAATCTAAAAGGTTGCATATGAAATTGATAAATAAGTAGAATATAAAACTAATATACAAACAAATCAATGACACACAGATATACAGTGGCCATTACTTCTGCCAAGTCAAGTTGTAATAATAAAAAGTTTAACAACAAGTCACATTCATGGAAATCAAATTTAAAGGGAATTCATTTTGGCAATAAGAATATTATGGAAAAATGTATCATCTTCTTGTGAAATTAATAGAAAATAATATATTCCATATATATATATGTATATGAAAAGAATTTTTTTCAGATCGTTTGGCAATTCCTAAACAAAACAGTACGGCCACATGCTTTAATTGTATGTTTGTAGTATAAATACACAAATGCAATAGGCTTTGGAAATGGCATGAAAGATTAAATTAAAATTGATTTGTTATATTAGTGTTATACAGGTCTATGCATAATGGAATTTACTTTATTCAACCATTCCTGGGTGAATATGTCCTGAATGAAAATTAGAGAAACAATTATTAAAAGGTTAAATGAAGGTTTCATGAAAAATTGTTTATTACTGCAATACCTACATATAGGTGTTTATCAAGTATTATAAGTATAGCATTTGAAAGTAATTTTTTAAATAAAGTATTTCAACTTCGGTCAAAAAAATGAGTTCAAACTCATGGATTGATTGTTAATGCAATTTGGGTTTCACTTAATACTTTGAAACTTGTCAAAAATGACTAAGATGTTAACTGATTGAATACAAATTTGTAGAGCTCGATTTTTAACACTCAGCCAACTCATACCAAGACAGCAATGTGCATTGTCATCAATAATTACAACTAATCTTGTCTTCAATTATCATATATTTACATGATAAATACATTATAAAACAGAATTATAATCAACATCTAAAATGTATACAAGTAGAATTTTTTTTTTCAAAACGCCTTTCCTGCCTTTTGACCTTACAATGATAATTTATTGAAATGCTGATTACAATAAGAAATAATAAACTGGCACAAGTTTTACAATAAGTAAAGTTAGCCACCAATAGAATCCTTAGGAACATAATATGCATATCATTTATCTCTGTACTTTCCAAACTGAAGTAAATATTGATAATTAGATTTTAAATTAAAAAAAAATATTTTAACTTCCTTCAAAAAAACTACCGTCATGTCAGGTTCAGTATGAAACTCTTTGAAAAAGATTGAAAAAGCAGAACAGCACTCAATCTAACAAAATATTGAGCTTTATAATGATGTCAAATCTTGTCCATCATCCCCCCCCCCCCACCCTATTCCGGTTTGTTTTCTCCACACATTCTACATTTTCAATGAGCCCCACTATCAAAATCAACTCCATAACATATAATTATATAGAGTGAATATATTTTCCTCGTGTTGTCAAATAGCAAATCAAATTCAACAAATGTCTTTAATGTACGGAAATAGAAATTCTAACGATAAACATTCAACAATCAAACTACGAAGTCCGAATCTATCATTAGATTCAACATGTCTTTTTTTTTCTCTGTTTTTTATTTTTTTATTTTTATTTAATTTGACTGATGCAAAAATATATTTTGAAATGAAAAATACCACTTTATCTTTTTTTTTTCGAATGGTAAGTATCTTACCACCAAAGGGACCTTTTTCATAAAACTTGTTACAGTAACAAATTTGCAATAACAGTTAAAAGCTACTGAAATTCTTCAATTTGATTGGCTGATGATAAACTTGTTACAGAAATTGTGCATTTCTTACTACAAGAAGTCTTCATGAAATAAAACCCTGATATAAACACCAACAAATATCATTAATTTGATTTTCAAACTGTTTGAATAAAAAAAGACTCCTTTTCAGGTTTTACTGAAGTCTTTATTTAAATTATATAGGGCACTGAAAGTTAGAAGTCATAAAACTAAAAAAATACTTTCACAAAGAGTTGTAATAACATCCTTAACTGATAATGGCAGTATGATTAATTACATAATAATACTTGATTATGATTCATAATAATCTTGGCTGTAAATTTTTACAGACACAAGGCAATCCATAACAGAGTAGCGTTGTGCTCGATGTTACAAAAGCCTTCATTCTATGTACAATGTAACACTTTAGATAAATATACAAATTTGCAGTGACACATTTTTTTCTTTTTTTTTCATATATACATGTACAATTTCACCAGTCTATATATACCCGCTTGACCCCTAATACTTCATTAACCCATGTCACACATAGTGTAACATTGGCATAAGTAACCTGTGTACTTAGTTCACAAAGAGAACCATACTGAAAGTAATCATACAGTCTTGCATCAAAAGCACATCATCTACGTTACATAAAGTTACAATGTGCACAGAAATCTGAATTCAGTTAGAATAATCAGGTCACATTTATGTGTACTCTTTGTGCATATGTGACAACAAGAGTAGAATTCAGCATGATCAGTCTCAAAACTTGCAAGCTTTAAGGCTGTGATAGTGGATCAACACGCATAATCTCTAGAAGAAATTATAAACTGTTTAATATTTCAACAGGTGCAATAATGCCGCAGTAGTCCTTCGGTCTCGATGGCTTCCAGCATCATTCGCTGAAACTGAATAATCTCTCTTCTCTATAGTGATAACAATACCCATGCATATAGTGTGTACAAACATTTATGATAAAATATATAATGGCAATTCCTTGGGTACTTAAGTCCTCCTTCGCACCTCTGGGCCTCTTTAAATATTTCTCCTGCCACTTCTCAGAATGCAGCTCCTTGAGCATCCCAATCATTTCCAATGCTAGTCCAATCGTTGTATCCAAAAGGCAATCTCCTGTTCTTGTAAGGAATGCCTGGCACGCAGATATATAATAAAAACAGTTCATTTGGCCTTCGTACTTCAACCCCATGGGAGGGTACAGTGAGGAGAGGTGGAGGTGTGCGCGAGTCTACATCTACACGTAAGGCAAGGAAGGCACGCCCTTCATTTACCCACCCTCGCAACCCTGGCACGCACAATTCCTCACGATCTTGATCTCCTTGGTGACGGTGCTGCCGTCGGGGCAGTGAAGCCGCACATTTCTCATGTGGCTCCGGGCCGGCCTGCAGCAGGATAACCCGCACTCTCCGGTGCACGTTGCATTACGGATGGGCCGAAGCGTCGTGCACCCATCCATTTCAAATGTTTCGTTGATTTTGATACTTGTGCATGTTGTTTCTGCAAGAAAAATGAAAATCATGTTACAATCGAATACATACTTGATTGCAAATATACTATGAATACACATTTCTTTGTGAAACTGTTCATCTTCCGTTTTATTGCTTCCAAGAATCACATTTTTAATCTATTAAATAGAATGATTCATATGTTTATATGGACAAGGACCTTATTCTAAATACAGGCAGCATTCCATGTAGCAACACATCTGTAATTTCATTTTCAATTTGCCCTCATCCAATTAGATGCAAGGATTTCAGTAGCCTTTAACAGCTGTAAGAGCAAAATCACAGAAAGATATACTGCAGTTTATAAAATACCCGCCAGAATATTGGAAATCTAGAAAGAACAGAGCCATTATATCAATGCAATGGCTCTGACGAGAGTGATCTAATACTGTCATAATTGATGACCATACCTCTATCACAGAATGTACCCATCCAGCCATCCTGACAGTCACAGCGGTACATGGATTCATCAACGTTGTGGCAGAAGCCGTTGACACATCTATTCTCAAGGCATGGGTTAGGCATGTCATAGACGGGGCAGCCTTCCTTGACGTGCATCCGCTCGGTGGCAGCGCTCAGGCTCATGGGCACGCTGTTGACAAAGAAAGCCCGGATACAACCTGCAAGACAGACCACAGGGAGAAAGGATGTTGAAAAGTTGATATATACCGTAAGAATTGGAGTAGGTAGGCATATCTGGGCCCCATCTTACAAAGTGTTGCGATTGATCTGATCAACCGCAACTATGTTAAGCCAGCAAAGTCAACAAATAAAATGCATGTTAGCTCAAAAGTTTTTTGGATATGAATGCATATCCATATATCCATTGAATTCTTGACAATTTGGTGCGTTCTCCTTTGATTACAAAGGACATTTTGCAAATTTCCTGTAGAAAAAAATTATGACACTGATGGATTTCCATGCAGTTACAATTAATTGGATCAATCGTAACTCTTCGTAAGACAGGACCCAGTAGTGCACATGGATATAAAATCAGGATAATAGGAAAATATGGAGAGATGGAGATGAAGAAGATAATGATTAACAGAGTGAAGATGGAGAGCAATCCAGGTGAATAGAGAGGATTGAGACCATGATTGTGGAGATTGAAATGACTGAATGAATTTGTTTCCAATCAATTATAATACCCCCAATAGCACAAAGTCCTCAACTATTCCTGCTTTGTGATTACTTGTCTTGCACATTCACGTTACTCGATGGTTCCGCTTACCTTGGAAACTTGACCTGTTGCGTATATGCCAGAGTCTAACGGGCTTTGCCTGCTGATCAGATGGCAAGCCTCCCAGATACAAGGGTCGATTCACCTGCAGATACTCATGCTCTCCTTCATTACTCTTGGTCTTCCATTCTTTATCATCATCAATCAGCATGGAGACATTGCGTCTGTAGAGGATCAGCTGAAGGGTGTGGAACTCGCCATTGTTCAGTTTCTTCTGGTTGAACATGGTGGCCGAAGGGAAATTGCCTACGTCATAGCTGACTCGGATACGGCCACGGAACAGCTCAACAGCGATGTGGTTTTCATCTCCCATGTACAGCAGGACTCCATTTTCTATGGTGGTGGCAAAGATGAGGGTAAAATTGACTATCTGAGCACTGTTCGGTCTCGGGAACTCTACAAAGCCATCGTTGTCCGTCCTGAAGCTGATGCTGGTTGGGATCTCGCACTTCAATCCGTAGAAGCCGGGTAAGCAGCGGCATTCCTGGACATCTGTGGCATTATTGTTGTAGCATTGTCCATTGTTCTGGCAGCTGCAAGGGGTATCACTGATGTAAATGTTGGCATTCATTTCACAGGTCTGGCCGATGTAACCCTGAGGGCATCGGCAGGCAAACTGGGTACCATCCTGCAGGCATTCTCCACCGTTCAGACAATGACGAGTGCGGCAATCTTCATAACCTTCGGTGCAGTTGACTCCTCGATAACCTGGGGGACACTCACACCTACAAGAAAGTGACATAACAGAGTGCTTATAATTGCTATACAATCCATAGGTTGATGTGACATTAATGAATTCTTTTTCTGTTTTACCCGTTTACTACTGTTCAACAATGAGAGCAAACTGAGTACTGGTTTGGCCTTCTAACTCTTGATTATTGTCAATATTGTAGCCCCAAAATACAACAAAAATTGTGTCAAATTGATGATGACAATGATGTAATTGCAATTACCACCTCATCACAAAGCATAATAAAATTTAACAAAATCTAGTCAGTGTTGCAATCTGTATAGTACTGTTTAAGGAAACGTTGACGTAAAGAATACATGTTAAAAATATTTTTTTAATATGATATTTCCTCTAACATTTTATTTTAAAAAAACCCTCAGCTTTAGCACTGACAAAAAATCTTGGTAATGTCTTACCTGTAGGCATGACCAAGGTCAAAGCAGACACCTCCATTTTGGCAAGGGTCGGTCATTGGATGACAGAGATCAATGTCCACTTCACAATAATCACCTGAACGATAAAAAGAGTAATTGAATTCTAACACCTGACTGGGAATAGGAAAAAAGGGTAGATTTCTTGATCATAAGGTATAGTAACACTCCAGAGGCAATCACTGAGCAATTACAACTCTGATGACATTCCTAATCCCGAAGATTATTTTAACCTTTAACTTTCTAAAGCTATATGGAAACCCCTGTTTCAGGAAAGATTGGTATTCAGCCATAGTTGTCCAAGATTGGTTACCCTGTTGCCTCCTAGAATCGAGTGCATCCTCACCAATGCCAGCAGGAATTAAAGAATTCTAGTAGTAAATGGGTTAACATTCCTAGGGACATAGTTTGAGACTGTTGAGTATTGCTGCCTTTAATCCTCTTGATGAAGTGATGGAACAGAATCTGAGGCCTGTTTCATAAAGAGTTGCAACTGTTGTAACTTTGCAATTATGGCAACTTCCATGGCAACAAGGCTCAGCAGCCAATCAAAATCAAGGTTACCATGGTAGTTGCCATAATTGCAGAGTTACAACAGTTGCAACTCTTTATGAAATGGGCCCCTGGTCTGAGTGGGATGACTTCTCTATCTGGCTATAGTAGGAGAGTGCTTCAGGCATGCCCTTGCCTGTCTCAAGCAGATCCTGATGACCTTGACTACATCAAGATGTGTCCAGCACAAGGAATCTACTGTAGGTTGATTATTATGCTTTATATATATGCTCAATGAAGATGAGATGATAAATTCAATTCAACTGAACATACCCTTGTAACCTTGTGAGCATCGGCAGGTATAGTTATTGATCCCGTCCACACAGGTTCCGTTGTTGAGACAGAGATGGGCCCGGCAGTCATCTACATTGACTTCACATGTATCACCAGAGAAACCTGTCAAACAGTCACATCTGTGGAAAGCATTGCAAAGGCAAAGAAGGGGTTAGTCAACGTCAATAAGCCCTTTACAGACACATGTACATGTACTCCGGTCATATCAGTTTGGCGCACTTGCAGGCAAGCACTTTCTTCACTCCATTAGTGTTTAAATTCAATTCAAAAGTAAATATATTCACTTTCAATTAGAACATACATAGCTGTTCTCCGCGGGCAGGTATTATGCATTTCAATAACAAATAGAACAACAGAATATAAAATAACTGTGTAAATTCAAACCAACATGTAGTAGGGAATTCTTTCAAGTTTCAGTAAAAGTTCAGAAATTAGATATAAAACTTCTTTGTGACCCGACTGCAAAAAAACTGTTGAACAGATTCTTTAGAAAGTAAGCAAAAAAATATGATGTAATGGGTTTTTTTCCATACAATTTTAACTATTGTGAGAGTTACTGTGCTATGAGCATTCATGAACGTAAGTGGCACATGTTCAATATGTCAGTACGTCTGAACATGAAAAATGTTAACGAGTTCTTTTAAGCTTGTTCCTTCTTGGTGAAAAGGTCATAACCAATGTTTTTATACATGTATTTCACAGAACCATCCTCATTTCACATGAAAGGGATTCATTAATGAACTGAAGACAAGCTCTTCTGTCACTTTTTATAACATTATGAAGATCAGTATTTCATGACATTCATTTCTTTAAAAAAATCTAGAATTTCTCTCACAAACCTGAAACCCCCAGCCAGGTTCTCACAGACGCCTCCATTCAAGCACGGCCTCTGGTCACACTCATTGACCTCTGCTTCACAGTGTTGACCTTTGAACCCTGGTGGACATTCACACCTGTATCTCTCAATAGGATCAGTCAGACATACTCCTTCATTCTCACAGGGAGCAGACAGGCATGGATCACACTTGGCAAGGATGGAAATGTCTGGCTCTTCTGTAAAACCAATCAAAATAATCCAGTTAATCATTGCTAATTCATGCATGATTTTGTGTGATGATAAAAATAATACCCAGCTTCCAATAGTGTGAAAATAAAATGGTATCCAACTTTCTTCCATTTGTTTTTTTTATAATGTTATCTGAGAGACCTATCACAGACATTTTAATTCAGGAATACTTTTTTTCACACTGTTTCATTCATGCAGTAATTTGAAAGAGTGCCATCTAGTGATGAAGACTGTACAGGCATGGTACAGTGAGATACATGAAAGTACAAAGCATTGAGAGAATGATAAGAGGGGCTAATCATTTTCCCTCAATTTTTGTTTCTTTTTATTTTGCTCCTCTAAATCTTTGGTGATGGTGTTATCAGAATCATAATTAATCTGGAGGTAAATTATTCTAAAGATTGAATAACTCTATTGCATAACTTTTCCTGGGACCTGTTGCATATAAGTCACTTTAATTGTAACTTTGCCATCCGATGGTAACTTGCATGGAATCCTTGCTTTTGATTGGCTGTCGATCAGTATTACCGAGGTAGTTACCAATGGATGGCAAAGTTAATATTCAGAAAAGTAATTTTTATGCAATAGGTCCCTGCTGATATCAGGATACTGTGACAAATACTAAATGTATATTTCAGCATTTTGTTTTCCAGTTCATTCTTTTACTTTTTTCCCCTAAATTCTCCCCCTTGTCTTGCTTTCTTCTTTGTTTGTTACTATTCACTAAACATTGAGGCAAAAATGGGAAATAGCATATCTAATCTATGTATTTATCTATGTGAATATCTGCCTCGTGAAGAATTGAAAGTAAGGAAAGAATGTAGAAAGGAATGAAAATAATGAACAGTTCCACATCTACCACAGATAGCAGCACTAGCCACTTCCTCCAGGAATTCTTTCTCTTTTTTTCTCCTTCCTTTAACTCAACATTTTATAAGTCTTAATTACTTTTCCCTTTTTTCCTTTCTTTGCTTTTTGTTTTCTTCTTTTTTTTTCTTCCTTTCCATTTTTCTCCTTTGTTGTTCCTCACATTTCTTTCTGAATATATCAGTGCATATTCTTTCCCAAACTTTTTTCATTCTTCTTTTTCCTTCAACCCTTCTTGTAAAAGAATTAATGAATCTTCTTTAGTGACAGCGGAACCAGGGTCCTGCAACACAAAAATCAGCAATTGATCTTGAGTTCATTTTTGCCCTCAAATACACTGGTCATTATATGTGATCAAGCATATAATCCATCCATACAATCAAACACAACCATTTGTGCTTAATACAAGCCCCAGCCTTACCTGTGCAGAGGAACTTCTTTGAGGGAGCTGTAAGGAGGAGCTTCCCTCTCAGGTTGTACGGATCGGCACAGCTAGCAATGCCTGGTTCCTTGAACCCATCTTTTACCCAGTCTGATAACCAATGTAGGTGGCAATCACAGTAGAGAGGGTTACCACCCAAGGCCCTGGATAAATCCAACAAAGACAGGTGATTTAGGTGATACCACACATTGATCAACAGAGGAAGAATAACTGTTTCATTATCATCTTGTTAGTGATTTGCACCAACAAATTTGTTCTAACCAATTCAGATGCAAGAATTTCAGTAGCTAATAGAGGTTGTTAGAAAAAAATGAAATGTTTGTTTTATGTATGCTCAACTTGATTTGAAAGCATATCTGAGTATTTTAATGTCTCTTTTATTAAATTTATTTGTTAAACTTGCAATTAGTGTATAAAACATCTCTGAAACAAGGTAGTACTTGTTTCCATGTCATCAGTCAGGCAATTGATGAAGGTTACCAAACACCAGAGGTTATGATAAAGAGGCTTTACCAATCCCCTCTTCACTACCCCCCCCCCCACTCTCCTTTACATTACAATGACTTACTTTTATTTTCTAATTCAACCTTTTATATGTTTAATATATTATAGGATATTAATGAAAAAGCAAACAGCACAAAAAAAGAAACAAAATACCACTCATTTGAAAAAAAGTCAAACTTGTTGAATTATTCTATATTCACATCATTACCCTCGTACTCGTAAGAAGCACAATACATATCAAACTCAATCAAATGTCTGATGCTATTATACTGGCAAACTACTGTATACTCATCACTAGTTTCCCCTTCCTTTCACTGATGAATAAACCAACAGTGCTTTGCAATTTAAGATAATGTTTAAAGGTTCAATATTTGTACAACAAAATTACTGTCAGCCAATCAAACTGCACCATTTCAATAGCCTGTAACAGTAGATTGTAACCTATCACATGACCCTCAGTGAACAGGAACATCCTCCTCGCAAAAGCACATGAAAGGTTCAATGAGTGATTATTGACTCAGTATCAGGTTGTATGGCCTGCTACATGAACACTGTCATTTGCAATTACGTGGAGTTGAAAAGTGGAAATTGAAATAAACTTTGAATAGAATATTATCATATTTGAATATTATCATTTTGAATAGAACTTTATTTTCAAGTTCCTGGGTAGACTGTAGGGAAAACATATTTTCATACAGTAGTTTGTCTTCATCCCTTTGCCATATCTTCTTACATGTATCTGTATTTCCTAAAGCACGTTAAAAACATGCAGTCATCACAAACTGTGTCAAGACAACATAATCTGCATGTTTGTACATGTAGCTGAATAATTATCACGGATTTATTGTTATATGCTTATTTGAGGGGCAAATATAGAAGAATATCATGTTTATTGCTTGATTATTCCAGTAAATAAAAACATCAAAAATAATGAAATACAATTATGCATGAATTTGTCTTTAAATTTTTTAATGAATAAATATTTAATCAAATTATCAAAATCAATCTTGATATATCTCTATTCAAATTTACACTGACAATATGATATCCTTTGATAATTTGTCTTCGGAGATTCCTCAGCTTTCATCATATCCTCACATTTCTTTTTGCTTGAAAATCCATCATAATTTTTTGGACCGATATCTCTATCAAGGAAGGAGGACATCTTTTGTTCTAATGAGAGGAAACAAGACTAATTGGTTGAAATTTCCCCAATAGACTGACCTATATCCATACTAATTTTTTCCTAGATTCATCACGTAACTGAGGCTTATGAGATTGAAGTTACATCTATCTCTCAACAATTCCCCAACAAATTATGACCTTTGGAAGTGTGAGGGCAAGAAGGAAAATTGTAAGAAATACTTTGAAAAAAAAGTAAGATCATTATCAAGCTATTCTTCCAGCCTTATTTAGGGCCTACTTCATTTTTAAACATGGGTAAAAAAAGTTAAAATGAGATGCAAAGAGAGAGAGAGATCAACTACAAATGTAAAAAAAATAATTATAATCTATATATAGTCAGTCTAAATTATATAACTGGTACTGCTGAAGGAAACAGGGACGGGGTAATGTACAAAAGTCTGGGATGATTTTATTTTCAGTTATGGCATGTGGCATACATTAAACGTTAATACATGTACATATGTGTTGTAATCAATGTAATGAATTATGTTCCAAATCAGTGTCCTTGTGTATATAATATGCAACAGATCATATTAACACCAGATGTAGTGTCGTTTGTCATCATTATTAGGAATTATGCCATCCTTAATGGCAAGAAAATATTCAAATTAGTATTTTCAATCACAATTGGACAGTAAACGTATTTTTTTTTTCAGATGCATGCCTCGTATGATTTTCCAACTTTAATTCAAGGACCTTATCAATGTGAATACACTCTTTGAAACACCAATGCTTTGTGGGGTTTTCAGGTAACCTCATAACTGTACAGTGTGAACACTGCCTTGGTGACATACTAGTTAAGTTGTCTTGTTGAGGTCATAAAGGACAAGTTTGATGAGTTGCGATGATGACTGTCCCCGAGGGAATGATTACAAGGAAACGCAAGAAATTTCAAACACATGACGGCACTCAAAAACAGATGGTTTTGGCCCTTTTGTTTCATGAATTAGTAGAGGATTAAAGTTTAAAGATATACATGTAGTCTTGACTGAATGGAAAATCACATAGGAATCTGTTCGGAAGATACTATTTAAAAACCTGACCACTTTGGTGGCAGTGGCTTGTTCCTAAGTTGATTTTTATTTCTGTTCCCAGACAGAACAACCAAACACAAATTTATATATTACATGACAGAATTTTTTTTAGGGGGGGGGTTAAAAGAAATATCAATCTTTCTATCAATTCATACAAAAAATGATGTAATTTCAGAATGTGAAGAATCATTCATAAAGTGCACATCAAATGTTTCTTCACACAAAAGGAACCTTTAAATGGGGATAATATTTTCCTTGAAAGAAAGTGGCATCATCATATCTGTCATGATTAATCTTGGACATTTGGCCGACTGAGTTCAATCTATGTTCGGGAAATTGAGCTGGTCAGGAGAAAATCAGAAGCGTCCTGCTGACGGTATATATCGCGATTGGAGGACAAAGTCATGAACAAAAGAGAAGGTTTAGAGCCACAATAGACTGAGCTATGGAAGAATGAATTGATTATGTTGGGGGGAAAGGCAAAAAAATAACATAGCAGAGAAAAACACAAGCAAGACTATTAGAGAAGAGATGAGGTAGATAAGGAAGAGATAAAGACAGTGAGAAAAACAGGGAAATGGAGAGAGAACGAGGACAGAGTAGAAAAGACGGAGACTGAGGGTGAGAATAAAAAGATTTTTAAAAACTAAATAATATTTCAACTGTAAAGAGAAAACAGAGAGAATCTGAGTGAAAGGGAAAAAGACTGTAATTCAGGAAAAAAACAATAAAAGGAACACAGATTAAAAATTAGGGCAACAAAAGGGAGAAAAAAAGTCATACATAAAATAAACAAAAGAAAAGATCGAAGAAGGACAATGAGCCAGAATGAAAAGAACAAAGGGCAAGAATAGAAAGAACATACAAAAAGACACACTTAGTAATTCTTTGTACAAACTTGACTTGGTAAACTTGGAAGTGAATGGTTCAAACTTAAAATATAGTTCAAGCTTTTTTCTTTTTTTTTTACAGAAGATTGATGACTAGGGGACTAAATCAGTAGGGACATTAAAAGAGGCTCTGCCACAAATGTTCTACTGGTCTTGATAATGCCAGGACACTCTAGATATTACTCATACCAACTAGCCCCAAGCTGCCTAGGTAACATGCACATGTTCTATAGGCAGCTGGAAAATGAACAGAACAGGCAAATTATAATGTCTTTTACCAATTACTTGGTTTTAATAATATTTTGTGCTTAATATCTGGAAATCTTAGCATATAAGGCCGTGTTTATGCTTCCACTTTTCAGGCCAGAATCAGCATTTCCAAACGTGGTTAGTCCAAAACACGGTTGCGTCCATGCTTACTTTCATTTAAACGCTGTTTCAAAATGCCGATCGTAAACTCACAAAAAGGTGCGCTTGTAAACATCGTTTGACCAGAATCAGGCTTTCTGGGGAAAGCATAAACACAACCGTGATCGTAAACGTGTTTAAATGACGTCATTTGGTACATGCTTCCGGTGAGATGAAAATCCGCGGGCAATACAGTCGTATTGCTCCTTGCTTATCTCCACGTAATAACAACAATCGGAAAAAAACTTTCGAAAAAAGGCGCGCCCAATTTGACGTCGAATACAATGCGAAGCCAGCTGGAGATCATGATTTGCTCTGAAAAGTTAAGCATAAACAGCACTCTCAGAACCACGTTTACGATCGGCGTTTTGAATCGACGTTTGAAATCCCTGATTCTGTCCTCGCAATGGAAGCATAAACACACCCTAAATCGCACCAACATCCCTCATTCCCTTTCTAAACTTCAGTCATTTGTGATCATACTTACAGATGAGTGAGTGATGTGAAGTCTGAAAACGTGCCTTCTGAGATTGCTGAGATGTTATTGCCGTGAAGAGACCTAAAAGAATAATAGAAAAAAAGACAAACATGGTTTTCAACATTTTAGTTTTTCCACATACTTATAATGAGACAACAAATATCTTGCAAACTCCTTATTTTTCACATTGGGTGCCTCAGGATAACAAGGATCTGGAAAAAACAAACAGACATATTACAAAAAATACATTATTTCAGAAATCATTTTATATACCTGATGCAAGCAAGAATCGACACTGCTCCTGTGTGGTTACAAATAAAGATAATCACAAATATTTTCTTGCATTACTTCATGGTATCTAAGTTGTCAATTAATGTCTTAAAATGTACAAAAAGTAGAAATGCATTTATACAAATATTATAGTGATATATTCATAAGATATATAAGTAGATTTTACAGCTTAAACTTTTGTGTGTGTTATAATCATGTTCTGATACACAATGTATCAAAATTACATAAATTGGTTGTCAATCATCGATTCATCTTTTCTGAGGAACACAGTTCAATCTCTCTAGGAAGAAATCAATTTAGCACTTAACTTTCCTTCTTCAATCCATTGCTAAATTGTTAAGCATATTACCCATTTTTTGGCCCACGCTTCTGGAGCCTAAAAAAAATGAAATTAAGATTTGGAATGGAAAACAATAGCCAGGTCCAAAGCTTGTCACAACTCATTTTGAACTCAAATTGATCTTTTTAGGCCACTAGGAGTATAACATTTTGAGTCATGAATACAGTAATTACTTCATCTTGCATTTTAAGGCATCTTCCTTCAAACTCTACAGTTAACAATTACAATTTCAAATTTGTAAAAAGAGTTGACAATTTAATATTCTTTTAAACATTAAACACACATTTTTATTTCATCCCTTTATTACCCCTCCGCCATATTTTCCCTATGCTCAAAAGTGACTTTGAACCAAAGTATAATATTTTTTTTTCATCTCACATTTGTAGTAAAAAAAATCATAATCACTAATATAATTGACTTGCATGTTTCTAAACTGAAAATAAAATGAAAAGGCATACATATCAGAGGAAAAGAGGGCAAATATCATAAAATATTCATAATACAGAAAGTATGATACTTGTTTCTGTAGCGAGTCATTTCACAATCAACAAATAATATGCTACAAATATTCCCTCTACCCTCGTACAATTGTAGAGTGGAATTCACTTTCTCCCACTACTAAAAATGCACCAGATCTAGCTGCATTTAAGAAACAGCTAAGCAAAAACACGCTAACTAAAAGAAGTATATAGCGGCAGTGATTGCATGAATGGCCTGCACGTCTATAGCCTCTTTGAGGCGTTCAAGTGCAGTATTCACAAGACAAGACAACTAGTGATGGGATTAATTAACAGGGTCCAATTTCAAGAATGCCATCAGCAATGGCAAAATGTCAATCCCTGACAATTTCAGTGAAATCTTCCTTTTTTGACTGACTGATAAACAATGAAAATGGAGTCAATTTGAGGTCTTTGACCCAGCAAATGGTAATTCAAGGAACTGCAACTTGTCATGGGTGACATCCTTTAATGGAAGTAATCATGTCCCTGTGATAGGATCTAAAGCCACTGATCATTTCGAAAGCTCATCAGGGGTGTGGTTCATAACAACTTACAAATGCAAAATTTCTATAACAAGTTACGATAAGCCAATCAGATTAAAGGATTTCCGTAGCTTTTAACTATAATTGCAAACTTGTTATTATCAAAGGCAACAGGTATAAATATAATCACTAACCAACAACTAACCTGGGGGGTGTTTCACAAAGATTTAAGTATGACTTAGAGTCGCACTTAAATGTCTAGTATAAAAGGCATGACAGCATTGGTCAGATCATGCCAAGAGGACGCGCACTTCTGCGTATTGATCAATAAGATTGCGCGTTGCATATAATGTACGCGTCGACATTTAAGTGCGACCTAAGTCATACTTAAATCTTTGTGAAACACCCCCCTGGTAAAATAAATTCTAAAATAATTACACGCATTTGAACTAAGATTAATTCAATGCGAGGTCTTTGACCTAGCAAATCTTTCTGCACCATCCTCATTCAAAACGTTTCAAGTCTGAACAGCATCAAACCACACCACAACCTGAGAGAATTACACTGTAATGATCCACCTTGAAGTAATATCATCTGATTTTCTACATATTCAAAATATTACTCATCCTCCAGTAACTCGAAAGAACCATCTTCTTCTGTTACATCTCTACCAACCCAAGTCAATGCCCCCAAACGACCTCCGAAGACTGATTTCTCTTCACACTTTTAAACCTCCATGGACCGGCTCCAATCCAAAGTTTCCTTTCTCGACATATGTAATGTATTTTTTCCTCCTTTAAGAGCATTCGTAGAGACTCTCGTGAGGCTAGACTTTCAGATGTAATAAGTTCTAAATTAGATATGACATTTCTGAGTTTAGTCATCCATCGTCACTGAATGGAATTTAGTTGATGATCAGGAGTTGCGGTGGGCTTAGAGTTCTCAGAATAATTAAGGCATGAACTCTGACTAGATTTTGATCAAAATACATGTGTATAATTTCTTTCTACTATCGTATTTTACCTTTCATCGTAAGCTAAACCATCTTTTTATCATCAACATTTTCCAAATTGGTACATGAGCATATTCTTTACAGGCATACATACGTCATCACTTATTTTCTTAATTTGACCCCCCCAAAAAAAAAAAAATTGAATTTCTACACTATCCATTCTTTATACAGGTATTTGTCGATGATTATCTTCTCATTACTCGCCCTTGATTTACTGTTTACTATTCATCAAACATCTATCATTGTCTTTTTATGTTTTTTTTCTAAATTAATTTGAATATAAATGAGGCCTTAATACTGGATCCCTGTTAAAACTCTAGTGTTAAATTGAAGTTGCTGGAGATTTTTATTGTTGCTGTTTCTAAAGGGTGGGCTATCTGCTTTAAATAAATATTATTATATAAAGACTACAACTAAAAAAAAGACTGAATTTTTTAATAGACCTAGTGTTAAAAAAAGGCAACGTGTATCATCTCATTATATCAAGTGTCATCTAATCACAGAATCTCTCCTTTGTCATTCAAAAGGTTATAGAACATTCCATCCAGAGATACATAACACTACCGCTACTGGTACCCCATTCAGACAAATGAAATAAATTGTTTAGCTTCAAGTTTTATTATAACACTGTCAAGGGACCTTGTGTTAATAAAATAGGGCTTAAAGCTCAAGAAACAGACCTAACAAGAACAAATTTCAAAATTAATTCTTAAAATCAGATTAATTGGTATCATTATTTGCATTTCTATAGAGAAGAATTCACATTCACTTTCCGTAACCTCCTTTAAAATGGGATGAGATCTTTGGTTATGTTTCATAGTGTGTATGTGCCCATTCTTTTTTTTTACATTGCAATGAAATAACGATCATCCTATGAGGGTCTTAATGACATGTCTTCAGGATCTCCAAAACACTTCAATGTTTTTGGATTTATCATCCCTACATGTATATTCAGTTTTATATCAATTCCTGATTTCTTGAGAAGGAGCTTAGCAAAAAATAATAACTTTACTAATGATTATATTAGTAATGGCATAGATAAACTCTAGTGTGAATGGCCCCATTGCCTCAGCTACTTGTAGCAGACAGCAGAGATAATGTGTGCTGATGTGTATCTGACATTGAACAGGTTTCTGGATTGGGTCAGCTTTCATAAAGTATGGACTGTTATAAGCTACTGAAATCCTCACATCTGATTGGCTCAGAACAAATTTGTGAGTGAATAATCACCGACAAGATGCTTTGTGAAAAGCACCCCTGGTTTTTTGTTTAGGAGGTGAGTCATGGTAGCACAGACAACAAACTTTGGGTCATGTTACAGAGGTAGGAAGGTGTCACGTTTCCTTACTACATCATAAAATTTAGAATGGAGAGAAATTCGAAACAGACATCGGCTATAAAAATGTTCTTGTATCACCCAACATTGGCTTGCATCTGCTGTACGCCCTGCCAGCCACTCTCTGAACTATATTGAAAGTTACGATGTGCTCTGTCAGGTTAAGGACATGCATCTACATGTACATGTAAACTTTCCATAGATAAATTAGCAATGCCTATATGACATGGGGCAAGTAAGTAATGTTGCTTTAAATGGATGAATTAATTAAATAATTTCAAAATCAGCATTGCCCTTGATATTCTAACAATAATGAATCAATTGTTACATAAGTAAAGTACTTAGCAAAAACACATAGTAGTGCTATTAAACCTATGACAAATAGACATGTTTTCAATAATCATTTCTAAAAAAAAGAGAAGAGCAAACTTATTTAGATTAGACTACACATATCATTTTTCCCATATATACTACTGTTACTGCTCTGCTAGCACTGCTTCTAATACTTTTACTCCTACTTTTATTCCGCCCCCACTAGCATTATTAAAGATAAATTCCAGTTTTGGTAACGATCCCAAAATCACTTTTTACAGAATCTAATATAATGACCACCCAAGTGTCTGTTTGTATGAATAAAAAATATGTGCCAAAGGATTCTGGAAGAAATTGTGTAATTGCTGAGAAATAAGCAAAATAAGCGCGGATTCGGTCACTTCCGTCGGGTCTTTATTCCAGCAATATTAATACACTGTCCCATGTGTGCCTATCTGTGTTGGTGATCTTCAGTGTGATCATTTTTCAGCGTAGATTTCAAGATTTCACAAAGTTCAGTTAATGTAACTGTACCAGATCTAGATCCTCGATGACATACCGACAATTAAGCCTTGTTTTACAGACTTTCTCATGAAATCAGTGTTTACTGCAACTACTGGAATTTCTCTTTAACTACGTGTATTACCAAGATGTTTGTATTTCAAACTAGAATCATGCATCTTTGAACAACTAAATATATGTTTAAATACAGAAAGTGGAATAAAAAGATTTCAAAATTCCTGAAACCACTAAGAAACTTTCCATTCACTTTATGAGTCGGGAGATAACCTCTAAGTTTACTTAAATTAAAGTTTCATTTCTCATCAATATAACTAAAATATACATGTAGGCCTACCTTTGAAGAAAAAAAAATACTTTACCAATAATACAATGATCAGGTTTGACATTTGAAGTCCCTAGTGGCCTTAATGATCTAATTATTGTTCTTAATAATTTTTCTTTTATTTATTTATTTATTCATTAAAAAAGATACATTGACATCAAATTTCCTATCTAATCTTCTACAGGTTGATTATATAGAAAGACTCATCTTTCCTCCCTGATTGTATTAATAAGAGGGGATATATTCACATTTCATTACAGATCATCTTACATAATGACCTATTCAGAAGGTCAGTCATAGCAGATGAGAGCAAACATATCATGTTTTATTCGACCCCGAGGACGAATTCTGATATCTGTTTTACTTGTTTCCTTCGTAAACACTACAGCGATTCACAAGGAGGTCAATCATGGAATGATCGTTCCCTCTCTTCCTGGGAATGATTGAACGGAATCATGACAATCATCGTAACAATGGCAATACTAGAAAGGAAGTGATACATGGGGGCAGTCTGGAGTTGGTTAGGGCCTTGGAATAGATCAGGCAATCGGGGAGTTCAGAAGTTAGATTGCATGTATAGTCGGCTCGGAAGGAAAGGAGCATCATCGAAACCATAGATGTATGAAACTGATACTGTAGCACAATAATAATACTTTGTTTTATTTCTCAGCCCGTGTTGAGAACAATTAACAATATGTGTGGTCTCTGATACAATTTTTATTTCTTTCCTTATTCTCCTTTGTAACAACCCAATATTACAAAGAAGCATTCAAGAATGTCTCATAAACAATAACATCAATTAAGATACATTCTTGAAAACTTGTTTGTAACATGGGGCTCTAAACATAACAAAGAAATTGCAACAATTTGCACCCCTTTTTTAAAGAAAAAAATGAAGAGTTCTAAGCTTTCAAATTTTGACTCTAAAAGTGCAAAAAAGGAAACTTAGAATCTCTATATTCCCATAAGATGGCATACATAGGAAATGTTTGAAGATTAAAATACCTTGCCAAAAGTCAATGGCACATCTTTCACGCAGGAATTCCAATAACGGCCATTCATTACAAATTCTTACCCTCCACCAATGAAAAAATTATGCAGTAAAAACCCTTATAAAAACTACGCATAGTGCCTTTATAGCAAGAATGCAACTAAGTTAAAGACGCAGCAGTCTTTTAACAAGGTATCATAATGAGAAAAAGACCAGGGAGGCTATATTTTCAATTATTTTTTGGTTTCAGAAGTGCACACTTGTGATGGTCATGTCTTAAATAAAAGTGCAATAAAAGCAAATGTATCTGAAATTTAAATTGTTCTCAACTCTACCTGCTTTAGTACACCGTTAAGATCAATTTCAAGATGAGATCGATTCTTATCAATCATAACAATTCATGAAACAGGGTCCTTTTATTCTAAACTTACAGAATGCGAAGAGAGAAGAGTCCCATGAAAGCGCCAGATGGAATACAGCTGATTCGGTTGTAACTCAGAATCCTGCAAAATATTGAAAGAAGAAAATTTCATGATAAATGAACATAATATGTAATGATTAATTAATATTTTACATTTTTTATCACATTCTTTGTACTACATGTACACTCTACAGCAGGATTAAAACCTGGGAAAGAATTTTTCATGTTAAGCCGGTGTCTGGAGCTTCAAGAGTTTAGATAATGTGAATTATCAAGTTTATCCTAGAAAGATAACTTCCACAAATAACAATATTCCTATCCAGTCGCTGGGGAAGTTGTCATCCCCAACAAATGCTCCCAATGGATCTTATGAGAACCAAAATAAGTATTTCATTGGTATAATGTATAATTATGCACATATGGTGCAGAATCTATATTACATCAACAGGTACAAAATTGGTAGGACACAGGTACATCACCCTTATTTTTATTTGGGGGGTGCTAAATATTTCAAGGTAAACACTCATTAAGAAAAACGGGTTAAATAAAAGAAGAATTATATAACAATCAAACAGCATACATGTAAGACTTAAAATTTGGAGACTGAAGACAGAAGCTTCAACATAAACCCATGATCGAGGGAAATTAGGAACAGGGAAGGCGTGACAATTTGGAAGAAGGAAATTACATTTTAGAAGAAGGGAAAAGACAGAGAGAGAGAGAATAGAAGGTATAATTCCATGGGTTAGCTGTCACAAGATAAAAATCACCTCTCCTTGAAGATGGATACCACAAAATCCTAATTAAATTAAAAACCCACAATCTATGTAATAGAGACAAAACCTCCGTATCTCTACTGCTGATAGCTGAATGCAGCAACAGTGCTGATATTTTGCACGTACACACAGAGGACAGCACCACAGTAGAAGGACTTTCCCGCTCAGAGATAACTGACCAAGAAAGGGAAGTGGGGTAGTAGTCTGTTTTTGACGACAAATGCCTAGTATCTCTTGGAGACTGAACATCAATACAACAAATTTCTCCAAATTGATCTTAAGGATAAACTCGAAGAGTCGCAGTAAGCCATGATCTCAAAACTTTCCAAAAACCATGTTTTATAGTTACCATACCAACATAGATTCAGATCAAGTAAGTTCTGACATGGTTTACACAAATTAAATTAGGAATGAATTAAATCTAAACTGAATCCAACAGAGTATGCTGAGAGTAGCCAACACAGTTGAGTGCATCTAGGCATGTGTATTATTTCAGCTTGGAAAAAAAGACCTACAGGTGTACACTGAAAAATGGAATACCAATTCAAATGAAATTACAGTTTATTGGGTTATATCTAGGCATGGCTACTCCTTTTCCTTTTTAAATAAAAAACAACTATTAAATTAATCTGATCTTGAAGATAGTCTCAGACATTTTCTGTTTAATATTTCATATGCCAAAGCTTTTATAAAAAGGCCAAGATAGAAGAAACCAGCTTGTAACTGTATTTATTGAACAGAAACTGACATCAATACTGGACGGGGAAACAGTGAATGAGGCATGATGGGAAGCAACGTAGAGGACGTTGTAGCAGCCAGACTTCACGGTCAGATAAGAAGACCAAGGTGGGTTGGGAATGACAAGGGGGAAGCAGGGCATGTTTACCCCTACCGAGTGATGGAATCCACAGCATAGGGGTGCGGGCATGCACCCCTCCACAAACTCTTACTCATACCAGAGGTGGAAATCCCCGTCCTCCGGAGTTTCTTGGGAGTTTGTCGGGCTTCAGTCGGTGATTATTCTTGCTGTCAACACCCCTAATGAGGTGTGTTGTATTTCCCCCTTCTTTTTGCCTGAAGCCTTCCCAGGAAGCCCCAAACAAACCTTTGTATTGTGTCTTTCCCCCCTCCTCTCAAAGCCAGCCAGCCAGAATTATTTCAAGTAAATTGCAGACTAGGTGCGTCTAAGACCATGTTCTATTTAGAAAGATATGATTCACCTTTTCCATTCACCCAAAGCCTAGTTCTAAGCACATACTGCATATAGAAGGCAGGCATACCAATTTCTGAATCATTAGAGTAAATTCAATTGCATTTGAATCACTCAAAATGTGCAATAATTTGTTGAAAGAATAAGGAGAGTACAGGAGTTATGTTTTTTCAATGATTAAAAAAAAATTAAAAGAGAGAAAGAGAGATAAAATTGATTTCTTTTCCACGAGTACTCGATGAAAAAAATAAAAACAATATAAAAGAAAGGGTAAAATACAAGACAGAAGATTCACTGTATATTGTGTATTTTCATGTATATAACAAGGAGAAGATATTCAAGTACATACAAATTCAATAAGGTTACTAACAAATGATATCAATCCTTTTCTTCTCAATTCCAGGGGTGTCTCACATGTCGTAAAATCAATGTTAATAATCAATTACAACACCAAATCAGGTTAGGGTTCAAATAGCCTCTAACATGAGCTGTTTCACAAAGGACCTTTTTTTTAATTACGATTTTTATCCTTTTTTTTAGGAGGGGGGGGGGAATTTTTAAATGATTCATATCATCAATTAGAATGTTAATGAACCAACCCTGGTCACGATGTAACCACCATACTTACAGAGTTGAAAGTTTGGACATGTTGGCAAATGCAAAGTCTGGTAGCATCGCGATCTGGTTCATACTAAGGTCTCTGGAAAGTAAAAACAAAATGCAATTTGTGATAAGAATGATCAAATTATACAAATTATTATGTATGCATAAGGTTAGCTGGTATCTATATGTACCATAAAATACTATCCATACAACATGACAAGATTACAACACTAGCACTTATATGATAAATCTCACTAATGAGAAAGTTTTAAAAAACATACTACACAGCATATAGTGTGAAAAGTTATTAAATATCCATATCTTTTTTACGCAATCCTAATCGCAACTGAGAAACCAACTCTTTCAACATCAATTTTCAAGGAAAATGATGGCGACGCGTTTGTTATGGGATTTTTTTTTATATTTACGTCCGTCATCCTAAACTCACATAACCCCAATTTAACCCTGTGATAGAGCAACATACACAGAGTAGACGGGGGATGACAGCCCACAAAACATCTCTTTCCTGATAACATCTAATTCAATTAAATAATCACTCGAAAAATAACACGCTAGACCGCGGCACCATGCTCTTCGTTTTCAACGAGAATCACAGGAGCATCTTCACGACGACGTTGGGAGACAAGATTGGGCTTCCTGGGGAACCGTGATAGAGCGAGAGATACTTAGGAAGTCGTTTCATTACCGATGATGTAAAGGGGATGCGCGTGAATTAAGATTGGAAGGAAGAGAGGTATAGGATCGTGGAAATAGGCCCAGTGGGAATTGAACTTGGGGATCAGATATGAGACAGGTTCGATTAACTTTCTTCAAATACCATGGACTGGTATCATACTGGAGTAGACGGTTATGTATAATCTCATGAAGGAATCCACATGTATGCATATCTCTGAGTGACAGATTTGACAGAATAGCGCCTCTGGGGCGAAAGTAACACATAATGTATAAGGATTTTAATTGAATCATGGAGAGGAAATTTTTTAAAACTTTAAAACTTATAGACTTTATAGCTTGGCAATTCCATGAAATATGTGAATCTTATTACCTAAATGTGGGAACTTTCTGAAGTTATTGTCTTTCTAACTTTTATGATAATTTGTACTGGCAATGCAATGACATTCTCATGAGCAGAGAAGAGAAAATTGAGAAGACAATACGTAGAAAATTGGGGTTGGACAAAAGGGTGAAATCTCCAAGATTTTAAAAAGGGCCTGCTCCATATAACTTGCATTCAATATCTTCAATATCGATTTGACAAGTCTGCTGCTAGCCTTGTGCTTTTGTAGTTTTTAATAGTAGCTCAGTGGCATACTGATGGGGTGCTTGGGCGAAATTTTTCATGACCAAGAAAAAAAGAGGAAAGGAAAGAAAAGGAAATAGAGAAGGGTAGATATGATATTATATTCTGAAAATAATGTAAAAATCCATCACAAAATTGGATTTTCGTAATAAAAACCTCGAAATTTTCGCTTGCTTGCTTCGCTCATGCACAACTTTTTATATATTTTACGCAATATGCCATATCCAGCCCTCTCAAAAATTTTGACTCATTCCGGCACTGCAGTACCATATTTAATTGCCATTGAAGACAAGTGCACTGAAACAGTTCCCTTCAATAATGTGTTGACTTCGAATGTACAAAGCAGTTGATTTTTTTAAAGCACTGCCCATCCTTTGAAAAAGAGTCTTTTTCAAATATTTTTTTTTAATGATATTGTTTCAAATGTCCGCTACCAACCTATCTAACAACAGTATTTCAGTTGCTTGTAACTTTAATGGTTATCGATAACAAGGTCACTGAAACAATCCCCTTCTCTAGACACACAGTGGTATCATTCTAATTTCACATAAACTACATGTATATGTATATCATTCTTTGTATATGTGTATCTATAAACATTATCAATCATAGGTTGCATTAAAGACCCTTTTTTCTCTCATACAAGAAATATTTTCTGAATCAGTGCTACACGTACTAAAGTTTTAATTCATCAAACTTACAATGTATGAAGACTCTTTAATGTGCTCAGCCTTTCAGGTACTGTGATCAACTGGTTTGAATCTAAGTATCTAGAAAGAAAAAAGTTTAAAAGTTAAGGTTTTATTACAACTTATATACAAATATACAAAAATGTCTTTACGATGTGTTTCTAATAGCCTGTATACATTTTCTAAGCTACATGTATGCTACAGCATCATAAAGGAAAATATTGCAAAGCTTTCAGATTTATATCATTTCAGCTTTAAGCCAATGGTTTGGAATATCTGTATTCCTCTATTATCTTATTGGTTTGAAATAACAATACTCCATAATGATACCTCTCAAACATTGCAACAGCATTTGCTTCCATTTTCATTCTACATGTAATTATACAAAGATGCAAAGCTCAAGCAACATTTAAAGTTAATTTGATATGAAGTATCTGCTTGAATCCCAAAACAATTTTTATCTAATAATTAAAAAATTACAAAAATGAAGTTCTGTTCATACCTAAAAACAATATATTCTTCTTTATTAATCCAAAGAATAATACTTTACCAACTACTACATGTAGATTTGTAACATTATGAGAAAACGATTAAAAATAAATAAGCTTAGAGATTCCAAACTGTTCCTTTTAGGGAATATGAGGGGTAGATGAATGGAGGTGAGTGGGATAGACTTACAATTCAGTAGCCCCTGTAGGGATGTTACGAGGGGGTAAAGTGAGTTCTTTGCGGCTACACCTGACCACCGTACCACTGCATGCACACTCCCTGGGGCAGGCAAGGGAAGGGAGGCAGCTGTTATGATCATTACCTGTCATAGCGCCAAAGGAACACACAGATACAACTAATGTTAAAGAAAGTAACATATACATGTAAAACATTCATACAACAATGCTAAATAGGCAAGTGTCTGATGGTACAACATTTTGCAAGATGTGATAAAATAATCTATCAACTTAGCTCAATGAATTTAGAAGGTCTCTCTATCACCAAATGCAAAATTAATGCACAAATCAGAAAATTTGCTATTTGTGCTAAATACATGTACACCTCATAAGTTTGAGAAATTTTAGAAAATCAGGAGAAATAGGCTAATTCTTGTACAGCAATTCAATTGTTTCAGATAGTGTACGACTTTTCAACTATGTGAAAAATCTGCTTATACCCCTATTGACTGACAAACTGTTAACCTTGCAAACTTTAAAAGTGATGTTAAAAAATGACCGTAGTGATAACTCTATTCCAGGTGCAGTAAGCAATCCATTGAAAACACATCTTTTTTCAACATCACATGACTGTGCCACTATGCCTCTTTAACGGAACAAATGTATGTTGGACATTCAAGCTCTCAAAGATTGCTCCCATAGATCCACATCAAACGAGTTGACTCTCTTAAGTAACGTAAGATCCTAAATGGGAATGTTTTTTTTTTCTGAATTTGCATGTTGAAACACTTTATGAAATGATAGCCTCTCAAAATCAAACAAATGAACAAAAGACTCAATAAAACTTGACATGGTCTGTGAACAGATATATGACCATAAATGAGCTGGTAAATGACCTGAGATGACCTCAAATTGACTGTTATGAGCAATCAATTTTACAATACAGTAAGATGATGAGTCAGCTGTAATTGGAAAAAGATGTTCGCAGTCTCATTCTCTTTTGTTGTAATGCGAGGATTCTAAAATGACAGAAGAGAATCCAGGAACCAGATATTTCAGAAAGTGTTTGTCTACAGGAAGTACTGCTTTCAAATAACCAACAAAGCTAAAATTAGAAGCAGATATTTTGAGAATTCAAGAGGTGTCTAGTAGAAGCAACCTCCTGACAATTTAAATATTGACCTTTAAAACATCAGCTCATCAATCTGATCTGACATTTCAAATTATTGATGTGTTTTATCATCAGTCATTTTACATTTACAATATTATGGAAAATAATTCACTGAATTGGCATCATCTTTTACACTTGAGTATCACTGATCATAATCATCATCATCACCAACATCAGCACCAGCACCGTCGTCGTTGCTGTCGTAGTCATCATCATGATCATCACAGTCATCATCATGATCATCACTGTCACCATCAAAAGAACCACTATCACTATAAATCATAAAAAAAATCACATTTTTAACCATCATCACCACAACCATCTTCAGAATCATTATCATCATCATCAACAACATCACCATCCTCATCATCCACACCACCGCCATCACCATCATCATCACAATCATCATCATCTACATTATCTTTTAAACCACCACAACCATTTTCAAAATCATTATCATCACCACCACCACTATCACCACTGTCATATCTCTTACCTTCGCACGTGAATTGGTCCCTCTGAAGCGTTTGGATGGGCGTGTCCTGGAGAGCTGACGGCTCCTGACAACGTGGTTCTCCCGTGATGATCTGACGGGCCGACAGGTAATCAGGTAACCAAGAAAGATGACAGTTGCAATTCAATGGGTTTCCAAGCATATTTCTGATGAAAAGAAAACCACGATCAAATTTAAACAAATTTGGAAAAGACACCATATCTATGAGCTGCTATACACAGAATCCTTCTCCCCTTAACATACTAGTAGATGGCAAACCATTTTTTTTTCAAATCCTGGGTAAAAAAACCAACATCTAAATATGAAATCTTTCTCCTATTAGATACAATGTAAGAATATAATAGCCATGAAGTTCCAAAGGTTAAAAGGTAATGACGGTGAATGCTGCCCCTCTCCAGAATACTGATAACAATCTAAATATCCCAATACTTTTGCAAGATGTTGGTATGGATGTACATGTAATGCATATTCATTATTTTCTTATGGAGTTTGTACATATTTCAGGTATTTGTGATCATAATGTAGCAGAATGCAGGAAGACACAGATCATCTGAAGCCAAGTACATGTAGTTTATCAATAGGGATAAAGATATCAAAACATGAGCCACTGTTCATCTCTTTCCTAATCTAAATCCCAACACCATTTTATAATACATCAACCAACTATACTGTAACTGGCACTTTGCTACTATTAGAATTTCACATGAATCAGCAGAAGTTAAATTTGGAAGTGAAAATCAGACCTCACATGGAGGAAATCTGTCAACATTTTCTGACCACACTCCCCTTTCCTCAAAGGATCAGATCACAAATGATAGTTCTAGCTGGAAGTGGTCACCACAAAGGGAGTCAAGTTTGGGTCAGAATACCGTTTGATAGCCGGTGTATGCGTATGTAGTCATGGCAACATGTTTCATGAAGATGAGGAGCGGAGAAACAGAGGGATCGAAAGGTTGGGGAGAGGGAGTGAAAGGAAAGGAAAGTGGGAAGGAGAGAGCAAGACAGATAGAGAGATGGTGTAAGAAATGGTGAGAGAGAGAGAGACTGTCAGAGACAACAAAGTTAAAATGATAATTAAAGAGAGAAAGCTGAGCTAAAAGTTATTAGGAGAGAAAAATGACGATGGGGCAAAAAAAAAGTAGAATGATCGATGGAGAACAAGAAAGAAGAAAACCAAGACTGAAATAATAAAAACAAAATCATAAACTAATCAAATAAAGAAAAATAAGTGAAAGGAATAAATATTGTTTTACTTACAATGTTGCTAAAGCTTTCATTGAATCCAATGAACCAGGCATGATGGTGCTGATGGCATTATCATACAATGACCTAAGATCAAGAAAAAACAGTGAAAAATCCTTTGAATTACTATTTTCCATTTAATTAATTTCCTATTAAGCTTAGAATGGCATTAAAGAAAGTACATAGACATGAAATGACACCCCCTCCCTTCCCAAATAGCAAAGCTAGCAAGAATGGACCCAGTACAAATACATACAACTACCTTTTGTATGGACAATAGTTTACTAAAATAAATCTGTTACAATCAGGGCAACTACCTTCATTTCCCCTCTTAATTCATTCATTTTCCCCCAAACACCCACATATCAATAAAGCCCAAGACATACTCTGGAGACAAAAGGGATTATTCCTTGTGAGACTGAAATATATTTTTGCAGCGATACCATATCTTCGTCAAAAGATTGACCAATTTGCAGAGATGAAACATCTAGATAAAACTTTGTCCCTGAACCTGACCCATATGGGAAGAAGTCATTATAACTCCTTCCTTTTCAGCCAAATTGACAAAAAAAAACCTACTATTACGGAGACAGACTTTATTCCCAAAAAATGATAAAGCAACTTTCGTACCAGAAATCCATCATTGGCTAGACTACAATGAATGACCAATAATATTTGTGACAGTCACTTTTTGTCTAATAATTATTCATCCATTTGTAATTCTTATCCCCTATCTTTCGTCCAGAAATTTCTACATGTATAAATCAGAAGATTTAAGACCCTTTTACTGAAACTGAAATATCTGATTGGCCAATAGAATATGAATTTTACACATGATTTGACATGCTATTTGGAACAAGAAATTAAATTCGCTACATGTACTTTTTGAGCAATTAATACAAAACAATATTAAAAGTGCAATATACAATGTTTTATGACAATACACATCAAATGTACAATTCATATATATTGTAATGTAATGTCAGCCTCTCATGATAAATTGGCAGTTTAAGGTCAGTGAAACCAAAAATATGCATATAATTATTTCAACCGATACCAGTTGATTTATAAATTTTCAAAACTTTCAGCAAGGGGAAATGAGTAAATCCCAAGCTAAAAGTGGAGTTTATGAATTTACACAAGGGATTTATTCCCATATGTCATCAAAAGCCCAGATATCTTTAGATTTTAGTCCATCCTTAATCCACAAGGGGGGGATACCTGAGACTAAAACCTTGTAGTGACTTAAGGCTACCTTTGAGGTCAGACATGGCCATTCATCAAAATTCTAATTGGCAGTGACAAACCCCGAGATTCAAATCGGAAGTGGACATAGGAAGTATCATGCCAGGCTAGAAACTATGATCGTCCGACAGCGATGATGACGGATGCCAATTTGATAAGTGTCAGACAACGAGACAACATTTTGTCCACTTCGGCATGTATCTCATCTCATCTCATGGGAGTCTAAAAAAAATCATTATCTTTGCATTTGTCTCTTAAGGATTTTTCATCCCTTTTCCGTGTTTACATACTGAGCTCTTAATCGAATGTGATGTATTTCGCAAGCTTTCCTCTGCTGAATTAAAGCTCGAGTTCTATTTTAGTTTTCTTCTTCTTCCTTTCTGTCTACTTTCCAATTGAGCCTTTTTCTGTGTTCACATTCTCTCACCTTCTTTAATATGAATCCACTCAATACAATAAAATAATATAATATAAACTGCCTGACTAAAAAATTCACATAAAATATTTTTTTCTAGTTTACAATGGGCATTCTAAATCACAGTTCACAAGGAAATTAGAAAGGACGCAACTGCATAAGGAACTACATGTTGTACTAAACATTGTAGCCCTGATAAAAAAAATAAATCACACACACCCTCACTGAGGTGTAAGATTGATAGAGGCTTCATACTTACAGGAGTCTCACTGATTTTAGTCCTGTGAATGTCTCATTGGTGATGCATGACAACCTGTTGCTCCTAAGCATCCTGTTATAATTATAAAAACAAACATATATATCAGATATATATAATTACAAATGCACAATCTTACCCCTCAAAGTTGGACTGCAACGATCTCTGTATTACATTCATATTACATTTTTTAGTATTATTCGATGATATGTCAAATATACAGGTATTCTGCCCAACTTGAACTTCCATGAGGTTGCTAATTCAAATCGATCGTGGCTGGGGACACAACTATTCTCAAAATGAGATTGTTGACTATAATAACCAGTATATTCATTTCTTATTTACAATTTTGTATATTTTTGTTTGGTATCAGAATATTCTATAAAAGTATACCATAAAGAGAAATATGGTGTATCAAGTTATTATCAAAATTATCTACAGAATATACTTCATATGATAAAGTCCTCTTCACGATAAACCATACTCCTTTTTTTTCACTGAGGTAGTGAAAAGGACAGATGCAATGGAAAAAAAGAATGAAAGACAAAGGGATTCAAACCCTGAGATATAAAGTGACAAAAGAGAGATAAAGGTTTGAATTTGCCTTGTACATGACTTGTACAGGTGTATATGCTAGTGCTAATGTTTCCTCAGATTTGAAATGTCTCGCCCGGCTAAAAATCCCCCCAGACCTTAACACACCTGAGGACAGACACATTAATTCTTCTCCTTGAGTATACATTTCATCACATTGCTTGACTTTGAGCAGGAAACTGGAGGGAGTGTTTGGCTAACCCTTATTTTTCATAACTTCATCAATAGGTGAATGATTAACGACCGTGTTGATAGGTGTTCCAACGCAACAAGGCAGAGGCTAATTATTCTGTGCATTTTATTCAGAATAATGTCATATCTAATTTGGAAGAGATCAACTCAAAATTACTCAGAGGTGATAAACAGCATATAAATATAATTTCTAAAGATCATGTGCAGATTGACAGCTTTTTGAGGGATAAATGATCATGTTTGAAAACTTGGAAACTTTACCATCTCTGTTCAATGAATGTGTAAATGTATATGTACTGTGAGGATGTGTGAGACATTGTCTGCTGCTCAGCAGTAAGACTGAACATTTTGAATGTAAATGGAACTTTTTTATACTCTTACCCTTCCCCAATTAATTACAAAATGCCAACAATGACATTCAGATTCTGAAAACTTATGTGTATCTAAATCTGTTGACACTAATCTAAAATTACATGAATGAAATTCACTTTTCTCGTAGCTGTGAAATATATGTTAATGACATCGAACATGCAATGATCACAATGTATGATTTTATTAAACCGATGATTGTTATAAGATATTCTAAATGGAAATGAAATTTGAAAATGAAGTAAATTTAAATGAAGGGCCATTAATGTCCATGGAAATTACACATTTTGGTGAATGGATATTAATAAAATGTTTGATAATGGATAGCTTGTATATAATTAGTGGCTGGATGAATTAAATTTCAATCACAAAATGAACACACTGTAAAAAAAATGAGTTTTAATGATGAATACAGAGTTCTTTTAATGATGAATATGATGGTATTATGCAAATGTGATGAAGCTATTGAATGAAAACTTAATGAAGCTATATGGTATGAATGTGGAATTGGAATGATGTATGTGTCATGGAGGAGGTGAATATTTCATGAAAAAACAATGAAAATTTGATGAAGACCTGAAAGGAGAATACTAAAATACAAAAACCATGCCCCCAACTTATTGAAAATAAACCTCTCATTAAAACTTCACTCCATTTCTTCCAAATTCCTTTCTCTTTTTCTGTTCGTTAACTGTCAGGTGCCAGCCTTGCCTTTTCCATCATTATGCAGGGAGGGGATTGTCTGGCGCACAAACAATCGCCGCGCAATGTTGATGGAGGGGTTAGGGACAACAATAATTATGGCTTGAATGTTTAGAACAGGGTAATCTAAACTCACACCCGGGATTTTTCTTTCAAACACATGCTATCTTGTGTTCTGCACCGTGTGGTGTAAGAGTGGGCCAGGAGGGTGACGGCAAGCCCCGCGTACGTACAGATCAAACACCCACAATCCTGACTCCACCACCTTGTCACGAAAGCAGAGTGTTTGATTTCTTCCCCCGACTCTGTTTTTACTCTGTGATTCGCAGATGGAGAGATCGGAAGCATATGAAGTGGTGATGACGGAGGAGACTTAGATGTAGTCCCATGTAAAACGGGGACAGGATCGGGTTGGGGAGGTGGATTTTAACTGATGTAAGATTCCAAAATGAGACATGAATGAACAGGTGGATAATGGAGGGAGGGGAGTATTAAGTTGGCATATTGATAAGGGCTATATAGAGGGGTGTATAGGGGAAGGGTACCCCCCCCCCCGCCCTTCTTGCAAGTTTATTGGAAGGAGTTGGATCATGGAATCGGGGGAGGGGGGTATGCAATATTGATTAATTTCATTTGAAGTGGTAGCATACATGAACTATCCAATTTCTTGTCATAACAAACATCACATTTAAAAATAAAATTGGGAAGTACAACCATCATTTTTTAAACAAGATAATCAAAGGTGAATATACTGTAGTACGTATATATACAAACAAACCGGCTTAATCAATGGAGAAGAAGAGAGTTGGAAAAAAAGATATTGATACAAACAGTTTCTTCAGCGAGCATTCCATAAACTGATATTTGATATAGTTCATTCATGCAAGTGATGCATCTCAAAACATTCTTATATGATATAATTTGTCAAATACTCAGAGATCAAAACAAGAGGAATGGCAATCATAAATGAAATCAAAACATTCCATTCAAACAAAAGAAGAAGTGGTGCTGCATGTTGTAATGAAGAGAAATAAGAGTGGAAAAGGGGGCTGGTATTTCCCTCCTTAAACTGCCAGATATAGGAAGGCATTTGCACCCTGAAAGAAAAAAGGAATCATGAATTAGCAAGTGATAGGAAGAAAACGGGGTTAAAGTGATGTATAAACACAATCAAACGTGATTACGTGAGTAGTCCTGGTAGGAATAAGACATTGGCTTGGTTAGTGGCTCACAGGTTAGGTGAGTGTATATATGCGAGAGTGTTAGAAACCGGTTGGAAAGCTGTGAAAATAAATGCGCAATCACACCACGGCGGTGATCGTTAATACATCATGCACTGCATTAACCAACCAAAGTGAGCGGACCATTCGGTGTTTGCAAACTGTGATACATGACGGTGAATACCAAGAATGACGTCTTTATCCGTCTGTACACACCTAACTTCATTCTTCCAATCACAACTAATTTTTTAATCTCCGACCCCTTTCGCACAAGGACTTTCATAGTATAAGTGACCATGGCCTTTGTGTCTTTCTTCAATCTGGAATTTTTGCAACACACATGTATTGTTGAAGTACCATATTACTTAACATGTATGATAATTCTTACAAAAGATATAAGCCAAAAAAATTACCCAAGCAACATTAATGTTTCTGGATTTTTGTTTTGTAATATATTCAGAATTGATTTATTTATTTTCATGTACAGTATGCAATAATCCATTCAATCCTCACTTTTGGGTAAAAAAGCATACAAAATCTTGTGAAAATGTGTTAGTGGTTTATAAGAGTTATACACTGAAGTGTTAGGGCTATATATCATTTATGGAACCACTTTTTGATGACATCACATACAATGAATTTTGCATGTGTTTACCCAGGGATGGATATCGTGCCAAATTTTAATTAATGATACATTCATTCTTTTCAAGAATGTATTCAATGTTAAAGTTGATTTAATTTTGTTAATATCAACTTCAATATCAAAATTAACAATTTTTTTAAAGAAAGTTTGCTCATAATGCTATTTATATGAAAGATGAAGGCAAACGTGGAAAATTTTGTGTCTTGATATTATCTGAGGGTAATAAGAAAAACATCAAATAGTACAGGAAAGACTAAGACCAAATAATTCCAGATTCTTATGATAGGAGAATCATGTTATGTTCATCAAAAGGTGATTCTTTTCCCATGAAGATTAAATTGTTATAAATGAAATTGATCAGCTGAATTACAAACAACAAAGAACTTATTACAGAACCATCGTGATTAAACCAAATGAAAGTTTCCAGCCAAGTAAACAAACAAAGTAAAGGATTATTAAAAGAATGAAAAGAAATGGATGAAATCTCGTGCGCTGAAGTAAGAAGTCACGATGCTTGTAACAGGCTGGTGGGTATGCGATCGTTATACTCACAGCGTCCGCAGATTTTTGAGTCCTACGAAAGAGCGTCCGGTGACATTACTCAGTTTGTTGTTCGTGAGAATTCTTCATATTCCAAATGAGAACAGAACAAAACGAGAGATACAGGGAATCGACAGAAATAAAAACAAAACAAATTGTCAACAAGAGAAAAGAATATTATAGCACACATATACATGTACAACAGAGGTCTTTCACAGACAAGAAGCAAGGAGGCTCTTATTAATATTCTTTTTTTTTCATCAGAAGAAAAGAGGAGGTATACACTAATTTTTTTCCACATGAAGCACATTTAGGAAAGTTTTACATTTTATAATAATTTTACGAAATCAAATGAAGTATTTATTAAAATTATCATTTATTGATATGCAATATTAATCTCTGAAATGGTATTTTTTGTTTCAGTATTAAGAAAATCTATAAAGATAAATGCACAAAATAAGCTTTATGCCAAAACAATCATTTTGTCACTATTGACTTTTACATGATTGAATTATTATTATTACTATTTAAAACAATCCAGTTAATTTTACATTACATATTCATAATGCAGAAGATAGAAATTTGAACAAATATACAATTGTGAAATACACAGTTTAAACACAAAAACTTTCAAAAATGTTAATAATCAGCATCAACTTATCAATGTCTAATTATCACTTTTTATTGTACATGTGGTCTTAAAATACTACATCTATTTCTTTTGTTGCAATTTTTCAATGTCTAATTTTGTATAATCAGACGGACAATTCTCTATATCCCATCTTACAAGGATGCTTGAGAGGGCCAAATATTAAAAATAACCCATCAATATAGCCTAGGAAATTAGCTGCGCATAAGCTGGGTAAAGTGCAAAGATTAAAGCCTAAACTATAACCCTTGGGCACTGCACAGTAATAATATACATGTAAGAGCATGCTGCATTAAAGCACTGAGCTTTTAGAAAGTCAAAGCATACATTTAACAATGGGGGAATGCCCAGGAAAAGAAAGATACAGCATTCTAATTTCAATGACAAATTTAAAGAAAATATTAATTTGAAACTTTGAGTCAAAAGAGTTTCAGCAGAAGAAACAAAATAAAATCAAATTTGGAAGTTTTTTTAATTACTCTCTTTCAGAGAAGAAGAAAAATACATTAAAAATAACTGGATTTTGAAAGATTCAAAAACAAATAGGGCAACTCTACATATGTGTATGTTTATTACACAAATCCAACATATTAGGTCACAACTGTCAATATGATCAATATAACCCCAAGAATGACCCAACAATTCATGCAATTACCATGCAACATCCTAATTACGTTAAGAATTAAAAGATTTTTCAGTTTTATGTTTTTATTTATATTAAAGAAACTTTTACATCTAAATTAAATCATCAGTAAAACTAAAAACGGAATACATGCATGCACACACTGAATACACTCATTGAAGGAAAAAAAATCTTGGGGGGGGTTAAGAGTTAGAGAACAAAGAGGGGGAAATTCTTACAGTTCAACAAGAGAAGAAGCTCCCTGGAAGGCCTCATCTTCAATGACAGAGATGCGGTTGTCACGGAGATCCCTAGATACGGGAGATGGATGAGAGACAAAAAGGGATGATGAGGAATATATGAGGATGATATATTCAAAGGATAATGATTGTTTGATGACTTATGAATATTTTATAAGTTTCATCTTCTCATTCACCTGCTCAACAAGCCAAAATATAATGAAAAGAAACAAAAAAAAAACAACCTGACAAACTACAGCTCAAATTTCGGCCTGTTTATGACAGTCCATTGTCAATATCTGTATCTGATAAATCATGCACAATATTGTTAGCTGCAAAGTGTGAATATTACCTCTCCAAAGCTCCCCTGTGAACTTTCATTTGACAAGTCAGAGGTCTTCATTTTTAAAAATTTTATTATGTAACAAAATCTTCATCATTTTCAGATTTAAATCAAGTCCTCATTCTTGGACTGCGAACAGAGGCTAATCCAAAATAAGATTTCAAATCTTGATCTATGAATGATGGGTTTATCATTTGACCTTTGAAGGTATGTACATTTACATGGTTTCATCCATTCAATTTTGCATCAATCCTATGAATAATCTCAGTGGTTAATCTCTAGTCAAAGAAAATTAGATTATTCCCCTCACATGAATTAAGTGAAAAGATATATTATTTTTTGCATTTACATTTTAAGAAGTATTAAATATCTAGTGTGGTGCAGAATTGCACATTCTCCAAATGCAACACAAAATAGTTGAAAATTATAAATAAAAGTGAAAACAAAAGTAAATCTATGTTTGCTTGGGAGTACTTATAAAACAAAATGCGAACATTTGATAATTTGACTCTAGGAAAATCATAAGATATGTCTGGTTAGGATACTCACAAGATCTTGAGATTCGGCAGATGAAGGAACTTCCCATCTGCAGAAATGCGTGAAATCTCATTTCCATTCAATTTCCTAGGGAGAAGAAGTAAATTTACAACAAGAAACTTACATGAATCGTTAATGACAGCTTGCGGCAGGAAGCGTTCATGCTCTGGTGTGATGAGGGACAGAACTAGAAGGCTTAAAAACATCGAAGCCACCACTGAAGTTAAATAAAAATTTCCTCTTTTTTCATTGAATATTAAGAAACTAATTACTAGTGAAATAATTTCTAATTCAATCATGCTTTCTTCAAAACTAGCACCACAGTTTGATTCAAATTTGAGGAAAGGTTGTTAACGTCTGCTGTTCTTAGGATAAAGCCTTGTAAACTTCACACATACATGTATAATGGAAATATTGAACATTAGGCTTGACATTGTCACCACCCCCAAATCTCAAATTGACATATTTGGTCATGTAAGTTTAACATTATCTCTTATTTGACTTTGAACTTCATAGAGAATCCAGTGGTTCTTTTTCAATTACTCCTGCATCATTTTCAAATTTCAAACTGAGATAGTGTCATTAAAAACAATATAAACCTTATTGAATAAAATAAACTTCCATGATGAAATTTGGATTTGGAACTTACAATTCTGTTGTATATGTTGGGATTTCATCCGGTACAGTTGGTAGTCGCCTGTTAGAGCAGTCTACAATACTGTCGTGGCATGTACACGCATCTGGACAATCATGGTCGATAAAACACTGACCAGCTTGAGCCGTTCTGTAATATTCAGCATCTGGTGGTCAAATGTTTATTCAGTCAATTTCATCTTCCATATGTTTTCAAACATTTTTTTTCATTCAACATGGATAAGCAGGTCGATAATTATTCTTCATTTTCCTTACACTATCTGTTTCTACAAATATGTGAGTTAACAAAAAAATTCTTAGCTTGAATATAAAAATTCAAATAAACATGTATAGGTACTCAAGATTTTTCCCAACAAAAACCTGCAAGTTCTGTACTAGAACAAAATATGGAAAGGACAAACATTGAAAATGTGTCTTGATAAATTGACAGTCGTATACAGTATGTACATGTACAGTATCTTACACTAAAGATGATCATTAGTATTTCAACTACTTATACATGTAGGTTCACTAACCTAACAGTCATTATTAACAAACCACAGAGAAATAAATCATTTAACTAACAATCCGTATATTATATCCCTAAAGCTTGTGGGAAAGACTATCAACCGTTTAAAATAAGGGCAAAAATCCCCATTGCAAGATTTTCCCCTCGAGATATGAATTATTCCGGAGACTAATATTGAGACCTACTCTCTCGCTCGTTTCACCAGAAAATTCATCATTCAGAAATTTTTTTAACCATGTCCATTGACTTCTGGTGAAATCTCTTCTCTACAAATACCGTCCCTAGATGTGCATTAGCGGTATTAGGCAGTAAGCCCCCATCTCACATAAACCTCTATGAATATAGATAGAGTATTGCCCGCTTCTCAAGAAAGCTTCCATTTAGAATCTCTTCTTAAATGTGAAAATACGAAGCAAGCAGGGAAGCAATATGGAGAAGCATTACACAGGAAATAGTTTTTATATCCTTCTAAATGCAAATCATTTCCTCTATATACACAAGCAATCTCCAAAAGTTCTGAATTGCTTGCCAAAGAAATAACTAAAAAAGGCATATGGAAAGCATGAAGAATAAAGGAGAATCTAACATCTGTTAGAATTATGGAAAGAACATGATTCCAATGATGATAACCCAAAATACATAAAAATATGGAGCTTTTTTCTGGCTTTAAAAACTAAATTATTCTACATTCATCAAATTTTGGATGCATGCCTCTTATCTCCAACAGAATAACCTTTTTCACTGACTTACAACATATATAAAGTATCCATTACCAGATATCGAGAAATGTATGACAATCTTTCGCAAAGATATAGATGAAACACGAAAGAGAAGAAAAATATATGATTGTCATTAAGTATCAATAGTTGAGAAGTTTACATAAAAGAAGAATGAAGGTATTCACCTATTTATTATTAACAACGATATTAATTCATTCATCTATATATTCATTCATTTACCTATTTATTTCATAATTATTCAACTCCCCATCGGTAAATTAAACTGCTTCACAAGGGGGTCCTATATAAATGAACAATAAATATAAATTTGCACAAATGAAGCAACTAATTGATAAACGAACGAACAGTTATAAAATCTTCCCTATAAAAAATCAAAAATTTGTAATGCATACCTTTACACTTGAACTTGACACTCTTCATGTTGGCAATTCTCTTGCGTTCCATTCTGACAGGCATAGCACAGCGTGCACCACTCGTCTCAACGACTGGATAGGTTTCAAGGTACTCAGCTATCCATCTCAGGTTACAATCACAGATGAATGGGTTGCGGGCCAAATGTCTGGAAAATATAAACAGGAACATCATGCTTTCATCCATGTTTTTTTTTGGTTCATACAGTTTCGTTTACTGAGATTTTATTATTGTTATGCTTGCACACAAATGCATTAACCTGCAGATTTAGTGAAAATTGGAAATCTTTATTTTGACTAGTTGTATGAAACTAAATTTTGATAGCATGTTTATTGTTTATAGAGCCTGCCATGGATACCCTGATATGAAGAAGCTTTTAATTTATGCTGCTCTGATAGAAGGATCAAATTTTAACTTTCATACTGTACATACAATGTCAGAGGGGAAGCACAATTAATTAAAGCTAGATGTTGTTTAAATGTATGTTTATTTCATGTCGCCTTCTGCCTTTTATTGCAAGAGATTTCTGAATAAAAGTGCAGTGCTTTAATTGTAAAATTATACATGTACATATAATGTAATCCAAAGAATTAACGTCTGCAATAAGAACTTGATGACTGGCAATAGGGGCATGACATGGTATTCAGTGAACAGTACTGAAATAAACATTGTCATCACATAGTATATTAACCCCAACAGACTCAGGATCTGTCAACGCAATTCTGATACTTCACTTGCATTCGATTCTTTATTGAATGATCCACTACATTAACCCATACCAATTAATTCCACCCGAGCTGACAAATTGGTATAATCTGAGTCAATAACCCAGAATGAAGCCATGAAGGGGTGTTTATTTCCACCCTTTTCAAGGAAAATCACACCAACTGATCTCTCCGACAAGTGACCTTAATGAGGGTGAGAAAGAATCTTTGTGCCAGTGGTCAAAATCGGATGTAAAAGATTGGAATTAGGCGATAAATACTTTGAAGGAGAGCGGATGAGAAAAAGGAAAACACTTCTATCTATTTAGTTGGCTTATATGCATCACTGATCATGTTATAAAATGGTGGATAAGAGGAAAGATAAGAGGAACTATTTGTATGAAATGCAATGGAGCTCGCTATTTCAATTCATACAATTTGTTTAGATATTCTTTAAGTAGATTTATGGCCCAGATGGTATCCTCAAAGCATCCCAACCCTGAACACAAGCAGTATATCAAAATATAAATAATTGTGTACTCTACACACACATAACCTTAAGTTTATAAATACACACTCATCTTGTATTTATGGATTTTCACAGTTTATAAAAAAAAGTATATCATATAACAGAAATATTACATCTTAATACGTTTATACATAAATCAAGATACATAAAAGATCCTGTCTTTCCCAACCACACACACAATATACTATAAAGAAACTTTTTTTTAAATACCATCGGCTGTATACATGTACATCTAATGAAGATGTGGAAACACTATTTAAACAAGTGGAATGCCTCTGGCCGTCTCACCTGCACCACGCGGTTCAATATAGCAGCAGTGCTGACTTTGAATACTACTCTAACTCGCACAAGATGTTCAGTGATACATGGTTACTCTTATGTCCACTTTTTATGAACTAGACCAATAAACTTACAGAGATATGATGGTTATTCAACAAAAAAACCCAACATGGCCAAAGTTCATTTACCTTACATGACCTGTGACCTTGATCATGTGACCTGAAACTCGCACAGGATGTTCAGTGATACTTGATTACTCTTATGTACAAGTTTCATGAATCAGATCCATAAACTTTCAAAGTTATGATGGTAATTCAACAGATACACCCAGTTCGGCCAAAGTTCATTGACCTTTGACCTTGGTCATGTGACCTGAAATGCGCACAGGATGTTCAGAGATACTTGATTACTATAATATCCAAGTTTAATGAACTAGACCAATAAACTTTCAAAGTTATGATGGTAATTCAACAGATACCCCAATTCGACCAAAGTTCATTGACCCTAAATGACCTTTGACCTTAATCATGAGACCTGAAACTTGCACAAAATGTTCAGTGATGCTTGATTACTATTATGTCCAAGTTTCATGAGTCAGATCCATAAACTTTTAAAGTTATGATGGGAATTCAACAGATATCCGCAATTCGACCAAAGTTCATTGACCCTAAATGACCTTTGACCTTGGTCATGTGACGTGAAACTCGTGCAGGATGTTCAGTGATACTTGATTAACCTTATGTCCAAGTTTCATGAACTAGGTCCATATATTTTCTAAGTTATGATGACATTTCAAAAACTTAACCTCAGGTTAAGATTTCGATGTTGATCCCTCCAACATGGTCTAAGTTCATTGACCCTAAATGACCTTTGACCTTGGTCATGTGACATGAAACTCTAATAGGATGTTCAGTAATACTTGACTAACCTTCTGGCCAAGTTTTATTAACTAGGTCCATATACTTTCTAAGTTATGACGTCATTTCAAAAACTTAACCTCAGGTTAAGATTTGATGTTGACGCCGCCGCCGCCGCCGTCAGAAAAGCGGCGTCTATAGTCTCACTCTGCTTCGCAGGTGAGACAAAAACCAGAAAATAATAGAGGGACAGAGGAAGCAGAATTCAATAGACAAAGAGAAGCCCGAATTCACAGAGGTGGTTTTGAAAACCATCGGTTGAACCCATCATTTATGCAGATTTCATGCATAAATTACGCTTAATTTACCACCTACATTGAAAAATGTCCAATGCTGATGCTAGCTTTTGTCAGATTGCGCCAAATTGATGCCTGTTGCCAAGGTTAAGTATGTTATTTCATTCATGAGTCCACTGTTTTGAATTAATGAGTCCACTCTTCAAAACAGTGGACTCATGAATAAAAAAGTGTACTCAATCATGGCAACAGGCGCACTGTGACAAAAGCGCGGATCAGCATCGAACATTTTCTATTATACGCGGTGTATAAGCGTAATTTATACAGGACATCTGCATAAACCATGGGTTCAACAACAGTTTTCAAACCCACCTTTGTGAATTTGGGCCAGAGAGATTGGGGGAGGAACAAAGATAATGAGAGGGGGGGAACAGAAATGCAGAGCAGGGTAAGGGAGAGAAAAAGAAATCAAGGTACTCAAATACAAACATAATTTGTCAAACCCATCCTGAAACACGCACCTTTCATTATCAAAATAATGCATGTAACTTATTTAGCCATTTCAACGTACTTTCTCCGTAGGCCATATATCCAAGTTCCAAATCAAGGAATCTTAGTTTGCTTAAAAATCCAAACCAATATGGGGAGTGGGTGCAAATTAGGTTACAAGTGAATACCAGAAACATTACTTTTCTACTTTATATTGGCTTCTTTTCATTAAAAAAACATACCATACCCTTTTTTGCACTTTTGGTGCTGATATTAAAACCCAAGTATTCCTATTTAAAAAGTTATAAATGAACAACCAACTCCCATGAAATACAAAATACATGTTTGAATCAAATTCTATCTATCATGCTTGTACGTAACAATAACAGGGTCTATGCCCTCATTCAAACTCTGTGATCGGTAGCCACTGCACATAGCAATGAATATTTAAACTTTCTCCCCTTGGTGTATCATTCAACAATGTGTGAAAGTACATTGCTTTGGTTTGGAGCCTTGGGCATTCTTATCAGCTTAGTGTAAAATACAGAGGGACAGGTAAAAAGAGTCAGAGAAAATGAAAGTTACTAACAAAAATAAGGAGAGAAAAAAGGGGGAAGATAGTGTTTTATAATGTAAAGAGTTGGAAAGAAAGTGGGAGAAAAAGATTGTAATCAGTACAAAAAAGATGCATGTGAGGCACATTATCGAATATAAGCAGGCTCCGTAAAAAAAAGCGGAATAGTTTTTTTATTAGAAAAAAAAGAATTTCTTAAAATAATAAAGGATTTGAAAATGAACATTAAGAAGCAGAAGAAGATGATGATGACGAAAGAGGAAAACAACAAAAAGAAAAAAAATGGACAAGTAAGAGGACTGACGAAGATGAGAAGGAAGAAAGAGTAAGACACTGGTTTCTAAAACTCAACTCATGGATTCTTTGATAGACGTAAAGCCAAGATAAGATGAAATAGTGTCTGGTGACTTTTGAAAAATGCACATGGGGGATGATATGATAAACAGTAAGTGAAAGTTATAGAAAGAATAGAATGACTCTGAGAGACTGAAGAAGAAAGGAAAACAAAGAAAATTTTACTTGGTTCAAGCAGGTTTAAGCTAAATGAAAGTATTGGCAGTAAACACCGATTTCATGAGAATCCTCCAGCTGGATCTGGTACAGTTACATAAATTGAACTTTGTGAAATCATGAAATCCTAGCTGAAAAAAGATCACACTGAAGATTGTGAACACAAATAAACACATGTGGGACAGTGTCTTATTATTGCTGTAAAAAAACCCAGACAAATTTGCCTGAATCCGCGCTCATTTTGCTTATTTCTCAGCAGTTACACAAGTTCTTCCAGAATCCTTTGGCACATATTTTTTATTCATACAAACAGACACTTTGGTGGTCATTTTATTGAATTCTGTAAAAACTTACTTTAAGATCGTTACCCCAACTGGCATTTATCTTTAAAATGTACTGGTGCAGAAATGAAATGTGGAATGTTTGAGGATACCTTAACAAGACAATACAAAGCCGTGCCTTTCTTAGGCAATCTGGCTCAGTGTCTCTTGCTCCATAAAGCCTGTCTCACACTGTACGATACGATACTAAATTATTTTTTAATAAATCACAGATTTCATCAAATATGAAAGTTCCAAAAAGAAAAACTACTATATTTGAAGTTCGGCATAGTGCTAGGAATAATGAAATCATAACCTTGCTTTGCAACAAGCCCTATTGTCAGAGTAAACTCCAAATCGGCTTCAAGTTGCAGCTGATGATGACGTCATTACAATTTGGAATTGAATTTGCTTTTATTGCTACATTGATGCTCCAACTACATTGAATTTTTATTTCGGTATTCCTACAACTATTCTGACCTCGGATCCCTCAGATTTATTGGTTAGAATGTTCATGTCAAATATTACTATGATTTCTTTGAAAATCGGATTGCAACGAATCGCATAGTGTGAGCAGGGCTTAATGCTCCAAATAAAGGGACTTTCACAATCGCTCTTGCGATCGTTTACGATAATTTGGTCACAATATATGTTGCACACGATCGCAACAGTTGTAAGCAGACGCACCACCAATTGTGAAAGGGGCTTTTTTATAGGAATGTGTGGGAAAAGAAAATGTGCAGGGCAAACCCACTGTGAAGGATACTGAGTGGAATTACTTATTACAGATAGAGCACAGATCTTTTATATTAAGGTGTATACAGAAAGAAAGATATACACACTCTAAATTTCAAGGATTTAAATTAATCAAGATTGGCTGTGAATAGGAATGAGCCAAATATCGGATTATAGATTCAAAACTTGTGGATTTAAACTATAGTATAAAGCTGAAAGGTTTGAATTTAAATCTTTTGAGATTTAAAAGTTAATCCTTGAGATTAAGAGTAAATTCAATATTCAGCTGGTCTCTTATTCATGGCCAGTCTGGATTTATTTTACATGTAAATACCTGAAATTTGAAGTGTACATATCAAGGCAAAGGAAATTCAAATCTGTTTGTATCAAAGTAGAGGGTTGGTATCATGGAGAGGGGTTACACATGGGTCAAGAGAGGGTAGACTCGCTTATCATCGAGGGGTCCTGATTATGGCAACGACCCATGCAGTATGCCCTTTACCTCTATCCGTCTACCCCACACATAAATACCCCCTCGATGACAAGAACTAAACAGTTACCTATCTTTTCATATCTCGGATGCTAAGAAAATATTCTGGAATTTATAGATTTATTTATATTGACAAGATGGCACTTTCATCTGATATTCTAGTGTATTTGTTCGGTTTAAAAACTAACAAGATATGTAGGAATGATTGGAAAGGGGTTCATCACCCTTTTAATTAATGAAATGATGCTTAAATGGTTGCTGAACACAACTTTGTTCTACATTATCTAAATGTATACCAAGAATTGATTTATTATTAATTTTTGTATTAAATGTATATTGCTTTTATATACATCAAATCTAACGATATGTACTTGCATGTATATGAAATTAATTCTAATATCACCATTAACTATTGCTGCAACATTCTGAAACTTTTTATTTTCTCAAAGTAGGGTGTTTCAATGATTTAAAATTTTCTTGTATGAAGATGTGTCAGAATGAGTTGTCTAGACTATCATCCTGTTTGGCACACCTTGCATCAATTGACAATTTCCAGGAGAACGATTAGGGGGAGGGATTGTTTAATAAAACTTTTAAAGAAACGGAAACAGTTCATGAAGCAAGGTGATTTATGAAAATATTTAATACACAGTAAATGTTGTCTCTATGATTGTTTTTTTTTAAACTTGTCAACCTACCCCATCATTTCTCTTTAACATCTCCAAGACCAACACAAGACTAAATGATGGATTTTCCCTTTCATCAAGCTTGTTTAATCAAAGGGAAATTAAAAGCTATTGCTATGAGCAGATCTAATAGTGGTGTCACTTGATTTGTTTTCTATAAATTTGCAAAGGCCACGAAGCATTTCTTATTGGTATTTCATAATGAGCTTTTTCAAACATGATCTTGGTTGAATGAAAAATGAACATAACCAGAAATTTTAGTACATATTAATGCAATTCTGAAATGAAAGTGTAATTGTACAAAAGAGAGCAATCCTAAATCCATCCTTGAATACATGTATGACATTACAAGTATGTTAACCATGGTATAATCAATGACATGGTTATAATACTGACAAAGATGATAATGCACCGTATCACTGATTCTACAACAATAAACTTGATAATACACTCTTAACCCCAATTTGAACTGGATCCTTTCAAAGTGATTGTGATCCTTAAGGACATCTTGTTAAAATTTTCTTTGCTGGTGGATTTCAACATTCTTTAATAGCAGGGGACCCCTCAAACAGGTGGGAGTTTCATAAAGCTGTTCGTAAGTCAAAAGCAACTTTAAGAACGACTGGTGATCCTTTCTTGTGGTAAATGGTATACACCAAAATGTTCATTGGCAGTGGTTTAGCACATAAGAAAGGTTCACCGTCATTCTTAAACTTACTCTAAACTTACAAAGAGTTTTATGAAACGGCCCCCTGGTCTTGTTAATTGAACAAAAATGTAAACCGAACATGTATGGGAATACAAGGAAATACCGGAAAATCACCAACATCATTGTACAGCTACCATTTACAAAACACTATTAAAGCTGTTCTCTTACTTAAATTCAACATTATTTCTATAATTCAAACTTTGAATCTGTTCAATGAATTTATAACAGCTATTAATGTTTATCAGCTCTATTAGTATCCTGTAATGTAATCTGGTGCCATTTAATCAGTATCTTTATTTTGTATTCTTCTGCCTGTTACCTAATTGATTCAATTCCCCATCATCTTTCCAGTTTAGCAAATCATTTCTTAGAGGTCAAGTCCACCCAAGCAAAATTGTTGATTTGAATAAATAGACAAAAAATCAAACAAGCATAACGCTGAAAATTTCATCACAGTTGGATGTAAAAAAAGAAAATTATAACATTTTAAAGTTTTGCTTAGATTTCACAAAAACAGTGTATGCACATCTCAGTGACATGTAAATGAGACAGTCGATGATGTCCCTCACTATTTCTATGTGTTTTTTTTTTTTTAATTAAACAATATTTAAATTTTATCAGATTAGACAATAAGGACCAACTTGGCTGAACCATATAATATTTAACAATGGCAATTCCACATGTTGAGGGAGGAATTAGTCTTTGTTTCAGATGACAATGAGAAAATAAGAATATTTCATATACATATAAAAGAAATAGTGAGTGGGTGCCGTCATCAGTCTCCTCATATGCATACCGACCAGGATGTGCATACATTAATAACTGTTTGTGAAATTAAGCAAAACTTTAAACTGTCATGACTTTGCATCCAGTTTTGATGATAGGTTTGGTGCTATGCTTGTCTGATTTTTTTTTCTTTTAATAAAAATAAATTTTCTGTTGGGGTAGACTTGTCCCTTAAGTGGTCCCAAAAAAGATTGAAAATTTTTAACTTATTCAAGACCCAACTCAAAGTTTTCTTTATCACTTTGTATCTGACTAGTGAAGGACACTGTCATAATCTCTAAGTGAAAGAAGAAAACGATGAAAGAATACATAAGAAATGAATAAAAGTAGGTTATTCAACCCAGAGGCATTACGTAAATGTAAGTTAAGTGAAAATAAAAGACAATAGAAATACAAATTCATGACAGGCCTGTCATATTTACATCAAAGTTTTAAATGTCAGTATTCTAAAGGCAATGACTGATAAGAGTGGATTATGGAAAAGAAGGCTATGTCTAATCTCTACATAAAGAGAATAGAGAGTTTTATCAGCAAAAAGCACATTTTATCCCAAGATAATCATAATTTGTCATATTCTTACAACAAAAGAAGGATGAGACAAAGTGGTAATCTGTCTGGTATGTGGAATAATGCTTCTGAAACATGGATTATATGCGATATAATACCAAGTAAAACTTTGGCAAAAGTTGCAGTGAAGTCCATTAAAACCTCATTTTTCATTCAGTGAACTTTCAGCACTGTCCTAACACAGCTAAGCAGAGTTTAATCCCGGTACTTTTTCATGTTTTCTTTCCAATAACTCGCCCCATTTCTGACGGCTCAAGAATGCTCAGCCGCACTTTCTGAAGCTGGCGAGGGGAAAATTACTTGCCAAAAGCACCCCGTTCTCCCTGATTGAGCTGTGAAACCCTGAATATTTATGAATTTATCTTTGCGAGTTGTTGTTGCAAATGCAGCAGAGATTTATCCTCGCATAGCAGGCGAGGCCCCGGCGTGAAATATGACCCAGATTTTACACGTGCAGACTTGTTGATGGATGAATTGAATAGAGGCTGCCTAACACATCAGACACAATTACAAAGTTTGACCTGAACCTAGGGGTCGTGATTAGAAATGTAAAAAAAAATCCTACCTTAACATACCTTAATCTACAGGATAGCTTTAATATTAATATCTGAATGGTTATTTTCTTCAATATCATCTTATTCATATCAAGCATTGATAATGGAGACAAATTATATTCTCTCTTATGAATCCTGGATCTTGAGCCTACATGGACACTAGAAAATTATTGATATCAATTAAGAACATACATATATGGACATATTAACAATACCACCTCCAGTCAATAGCTATATATTTTTCTGAAGCTCTTTTTTATGGAAAAAGTGTGACTCTAAGATTCAAAATTAAGATTACTTAGCTGTCCTTTTTCACTACATTAAACATATATTTATCCTCAACAAAGCAAACAACAAGTACATCTCTTTAAAGGAAATGTAAAAAAAATCAGAGTTGGACAATAAATGATTCCTCAACAATAATGAATTTCCCCCTGTTCCCTACCTTGGTAAAGTTCAAGCTTAAATTGGAAGGAAATTTCTAGGTAATCACATTTTAGCTTCCCTGATGTCCTACGCATGCACTACTTCCTTTGTGGCCCTTGATGCTGTGGGACCCCCATCAGGTCGCATCTATTGTGTGAGCTTTGATTACCAAGGTGTTACATTTCACGCACCTTACAATCACTGCTACAGCAACTTAACACTGACCATGTTAACGATCATGATTGGGGGGTGAAAACTGCTCCCGAGTCTCGCTTTCAGAGCAACAGTATGTGTTCGATTGCTTTCAATTTTGTTTTTAAACAGCTTTAGTATTTCTGTCATTGATTGATTATTGTCCATTGTATGAATTTGCAAGTTACGAAACAAAGTAAGCAAAATCCATTTCTGAGCAAGAAAGGTAGATGAAAATAACAAAACAGTCTGACTATATCAAAAATAAATATTGTTCTTTGTACATTGAAATGTCCATGTGATTAACTTTATATTGTAGGGTTAACAAAGAAAGGAATAAAGCAATGTTATAATTAATCATTGTTCACTTTATTTCATTTTTTGATGCAATTACTCATTACATGAATATAGAAATCACTAAAACAATGCTGTTGTTTATTATTAAAATATTTTGTCTGAAGTTCAAAGAGCTATATTACGTGTTCTGTCACATATTCCGTTACCAACCTATAGGCCTACATGTAAGTAATTAATTGGGAACACTATTACCAACACTTGGTGGCTGACATTTCAACCCACATTTGGGGGCTGTTAAAAAAATCTGGAAACACGGGAGTATACAAAGATGTAAATTTAGGTGCAACTGAATGATAGCAAAAATGCTACAAAGCACTTTTCTTCATATAAGAACTTTATACTGGTACATTCTTCTCTGAAACGAAAAACAGAGAGATAAAATGTGTTGTCAATGGTCAAAACTCAAAAAATGTAATACAATGCGGAGTCATGCCAGGACGCAGGTTAGAAATGTGATTAGTATGAAAAATCAATGTTGACAGATTACTTACAATGTTTGCAGAGATCGGAGTGAACTGAATGTGCCGTTAGACAAAGACCGAATGTTGTTGTCATAAAGAGATCTAGAAGAGAAAAACAAATATTTTTCATAATTATCCTCATCTTCACCATTGCTTTCCTCTTCTTGTAATAATCACCTTCATTTTCAAGCTTCATTGATTTATTATATCTTTTAATTTAGATCTAATCTAATTTGTTTCCTTTCGTTTGTTAAATGTTCCTCTTTCTTAACTCTTCCTCTCTTTCCCCACCTCCAACTCAATCTGCTCCCTTCTCCTCCCTCCTCATTCTTCTCAACTTGTTCTGTTTATCAAAACATTTATACAAGATGTTTTAAATCATCATCACCACCTTCATCATAATCATCATCACCATCATCATTGTTACCGTCATCATCATCATAACCATTACCACCACTGTCATCATCTACATCATCGTCCTTACCATCATCATCACCACCACTATCATCATCATCATCATGATCACCATCAAACATCATGATCACCACCACTGTCATCATCATCATCAACATCATCACCATCATCACCATCATCATCATCATCATCATGATCATCATCATGATCACCATCAAACATCATCATCACCATGATCATCATGATCATCATCATAATCATCATCATGATCACCATCAAACATCATGATCATCATCATGATCATCATCATGATCATCATCATGATCACCATCAAACATCATCATCACCACCACCATCATCACCATCATCACCATCATCACCATCATCACCATCATCATCATCATCATCATCATCATCATCATCATCATGATCACCATCAAACATCATCATCACCATGATCATCATGATCATCATCATAATCATCATCATGATCACCATCAAACATCATGATCATCATCATGATCATCATCATGATCATCATCATGATCACCATCATACATCATCATCACCACCACTGTCATCATCAACATCATCATCCTCATCATCATCATCATCACCATCAAACATCATTATTACCACCATTACCATCACCACCTTACCATCATCATCACCACCATCATCATCATCACCATCAAACATAATGATCACCACCATTACCATCACCACCACTGTCATCATCTACATCATCATCCTTACCATCATCATCACTACCATCATCATGATCACCATCAAACATCATCATCACCACCATTACCATCACCACCACTGTCATCATCAACATCATCATCCTAACCATCATCATCACCACCATCATCATCATCATCATCCTTACCAACATCACCACCATCATCATCATCATCATTACGATCATCATCATGATCACCATTAAACATCATCATCACCACCATTACCATCACCACCACTGTCATCATCAACATCATCATCCTCATTATTGTCGTGGTACTTACAGAAGATTAAGTTTGACAAGATCCCTGAAGAGGTTGTTTCTGATACAGGTCAGTCTGTTGGCATTGAGAAGCAGGAGCTGCAGAGATGTAAGATCTCGGAATATGAATTCAGGTAGATCAGAGATGCGGTTACCATAGAGGGTTCTGAAGGATAAGAAAAAGGGATAAGCATGCATGATATATTTTGAATAATAATTTTACCACAGTATTTATGGGGAACAATTTGTAACATTTCATATATATTCATACCATTCATAAATTCTGTTTGTTTCTTTCATATTTTAAGGGGGTAAATAAAGAGAGGAGATAAAGTAAACAGCAAAATTGGTGACACTACGTAACCCTGTAAAAATAGGGCATAATTTCTTTCTCAGATCTTCAGTTCATGTGATAATAAAAACAGAATCATGCATTTTGCAAGGGAATTCCCTTTTACCCTTTTTACACAGGATTTTCTTTACCCCGGACTATTGCTAACCCCGTACTATCCTTAACCCCGTACTATTTTTTTTCCTTTTCACACATGTCAAATTGTTATTGCTAACCCCGGATAAGGAATGCTTGCTTTTTACACACGAAACTCGCTAACCCCGGACTAGTGGTTTTTGTCGATCATTCGTAGTACAATTACTTCACTCGTACACTCTTTACACACGCTAAAATTTCCTTAACCCTGTACTATAGGTGGGGCTAAATTGCTATTTAGCCCCACCTATAGTACGGGGTTAAGCTTAGCCCACTTTCGTTTTACACTAGCAATCTTAACCCCGTACTATCGGTCTTAGCACCGCAATTGCTGGGATATCCCTGCTTTTTTGCAGTGCCAAATAATCCCGTACTAAGGGTGGGGTTAGCCCACTTTGCTAAAATGCTGTGTAAAAAGAAAGTGGGCTAAGCTTAACCCCGTACTATAGGTGGGGCTAAATGGCAATTTAGCCCCACCTATAGTACGGGGTTAAGGAAATTTTAGCCTGTGTAAAAAGGGTTTTTTATGACTTTTTAATTGACTCCATTAGCTGATTCCCAGCATAGTAATAGCTCTGACAAAAAACTTCTGTAACTTCCAAATACAGTCTGTACTGACAGTTAAGACAATGTGAAACTAAGGATACATTATTCATAATCGAAACTAGCATGGAGAAATACAAAATATGAATTTTCAAAGAAAAAATGCGAGAAACAAAACTTGTCGAAGCTGTTTCTAATATCCCTTGCAGACAAGGATAACTGATAATGAAGGCAGGATATGGGTGTTGAGGGCCTGGTATGCGGTAAAAGACTCTCAAACAGGTATTTCTTGTGCTGTTATTCAGCAAGGGATTGTTTGCATAAGGTGAGGAATGATTTCAGTACACAAGGGTTTCTAGTTTCCTGGCACAAGCAGGTGAGGTATCAGAGTTTGTGTTCTTCTCCCAGCTTGATTCACTTACAATATCATGACCTCGCAAATTGGAAAATATTGTCTCTGTTCGGATTTAAAGAGAAATTGTGAAGTCGAGGGATTGTCAAGAGAGGTTCAACAATAATTTTGTGAAAAGCTGGAGATGTATCAGTGTAAAACTGATTTTATGAACTTTAACAAATATGAGATTTTTACAATTAAGAAGCACATGTGCTGGTGATAAGAGTAAGAATAATGTACAATTCAACAAAATATAATTGATATGCTAAATGGCAATACCTCTGCTGGCAATCTTACATGGTTCAATATATTGAGAGAAAAAGTGGGTATAAAATGTGTGGGAATTCACAAGAGCAAATCAGATGAAATGCTCAGTCATCGAGTATGCTCCATACAAACACGCTTTCTAGAGTAATGTACCACGGTTCTGAACCCAAAGGTGATCCAGCTTTAATCCACACTAATCTCTCCACCTGCATCTTGTGTTTCCTGCTTGAAACTGCCTTAACGAAACTTGTCTCATGAATCTGACATTCAGAATCTCAATTCCTTATGTGGATTGAAAGTGCTACCTTGAGACCTCTGGGACACTTTTACAAAATTACTTGAGAATCTAACAGGGAGTTATTATTAACCCCCCCCCCCCAAAAAAAAAAAAGAAGTGTAATTTCATAACAGACTAAAAAGCTTTAAGAAATAATCTATAGAACATTGATAATGATTATTTAGTGACTCAAATAGGACAAGGTGTAGATATTGAAGGTAAAAAAAGGTCCATATATAAATGTACTCAGGTAATTCATAGACCATCAAGTTCATCATCTTCAGTTAAAAATGTCTATGTATTTTAACTCAATACAGAGCATAATGAATTTGAATGCAACATGTTTGCCTAACATTATACACACAGTTTCAGCTTTTCAATAATACATTTCCTGAAATAAACTGGATACAAAAACATCCTTGTGGGACCCACTGCTGTAACTCCCTATTTGAAATCAAAAGTAACCACATTTATCTTTCTATAGTCATATTGTTCAGCAGGCTATCAAAATTAAAACTGCTATCGAGGATACCACAAATGGAAAATTAAGCATAAGGAATGGGCATTAATCTATCTTGGTGTTTGGTTCATTTCTCATACACTATTTAAAATACATAATAGGAGATTAAGATACAGGTATCTCCACTGAAGGGTTTAGAAATTGCTCTTTGAACATTCTGGTCTGTATTCTGACAGCAGGTTTAACTTAAACCCAGGTTTAAAGTTGTGGACAGTATGGACAGCCAATTGTTACATAAATCACTAACAGTAGAGATGTCATACTTCAGCTCATTTGGCTCTCAAATCATTCATAATTGTCTAGGAAGTATAAATAAATGATTGTCTTCACCATTGATGAATCAGGAAAGAGCAAAGTAAACATAAGAAACAACTTAATAACAAATTTGATACTTTTGGTTTTCACAATACGGGCCAGAATACTTAAACTACAACTTTAAACCTGCTATCAGAATACAGGCCTCTGAGTTTAAACAATAATGATAGGATCCAAAAGATGATAAGACCACATTAAAACAATCAAAGTAATGTTATGAAATGGGGTCCCTCTTCCTTCAGAGGGGAGTCAACACGTTTTAGAGTGTCTTCTTCACTGGTAGAGCCACCTGGTTTCTTGAGGTAATAGGCAAAAATCAGCCCCTTAACCTGCTAACAAGCATTTGGAGTAGCTTGAAAAGAACTGCAAGCCCTACTCAATCAAAAGAAACTGTCTCCCTTCCGCCATGCCTCCCTGCTGCAATAACTGTGTTGCTGTTCTAATAGAATTTCTTTTCCATCTTTTTCACAGCATGCTCATACCAACAGCTATTACCACAGTTTGAGGTGAGAGGGGGCTTTGAAGGGGTGCTGGTGTGACCCTCCCCTCCCTTGATAGAGGTAAGGACTCTGGTAGAATGGGGAGATGGTCTTCACTTTTGTTTTTCTTATTGATATTGTTTTTTTCTATAATTGGCAACAACATCAAGTACAACATAATATTTTGAAATGTTAGATGTTTCTCTCTTTATATGATCAGATTTGTACCCATGTTGGTAAACTTAACCAATATGACAGTATATCTTGCATAGGCAAGAATATTATTTGACTGTTGCATATGAGCCAAAGTATCAACTCTACCACAGCAACAACATCAAAAAGAACATCAGATTCAGTAACCTAGCAACAAATCAATAACCTTAATGATTTTCACCTCTTTTCTTCCATTCTGCTAATTTTTTTCCTTTTTCAAAAATGTATATATGAAAAAAGGAAGAACCATCTTTGACAATTATTCTAAATTCACAGAGCAGTCTTGTCTACACACTATGACATAAAGACAGCTTCCTGTCTTGCATTCCCATTACCTGTCATCATCATCATATCAATAATTCAATGCATACATTCCCTATCCATCATGTGCAAAGCCTCTCCCAGATAAGCAAACAGAAGAAAAAACTTGGCATCACGCATCCTTGCATGCGTTTGTTACATTATCGTATCAGATATCATGTTGAGATTTGCAGGTCTTCCCCTAACTTTCAACGTCCGTCATCAGGCATTGGCACAAGCGGCTGGGATACTGTTCCATCTGGCTAAGCAGTTAGATTTGAAGCTATTTAAGCATTGGCTTCACACATCATTGGGAGTGTCATGTAGTATTACATGTATATATATATACCTTGGCTGTTGGTATCCAGGCATGTGCCTTGAGATTTAAGGGCTTAATGACTCAACCCTTGATGGACATACTAATATGATAACAATATAACTTGGTCAGCTGCATATAATGTATGGAAATGTGAAGTGACATCTGTGTTTCACTTCGCTTTTTCCAAGAAAAACATTTTAAACTCTTCACTGAACATCATATTAAATTGAAATATACCACTCATTCTTCAATTCCAAACAATTATATTTACTCTTAAGAAACCAGGGCCCCATTTAATAAAAGGATGCGATAATACTTACTCTTGTTAGAATGTCAACTTTCATTAAAAGAGCCAATAAGGAAGCACATGGTAGTTGACATTCCAGCAAGACTTGGTATCATATCAACTTCTTATGAAATGGAGATCAGATTATCCATGACGATATGTACAAATTCAATAGCACATTGAATGATCAGAGTAACATAGGTCTCCTTTAAAATGCAAAATACATCACAAAATTAAGAAAACAGTCCAAGGATTTCAATGATAATCATGCAAATTCAGATTCAGATACACATTAATAATAGAGTTTTATGAAGTGAAGTAAAGCTTGAGAAAAATGGGGGTCGGATGTACAAAAAGGTTGATTATTTTTACGGAATTGCCCTATTATTGATTCAGTTCTTGCCATATATTTGATCCCCCCCCCAATAATTTCATTATTATTATGCATAGATATTGCATGGTAGAATAAAACTGCTAAGTAAATCTCTACCGGTCTAGTCATATGTTTATATCTTCAGAAGATAAATCTGAAAGTGGGAGGGGGCATGGAGAATGGAAAGGGGATGCCAGAGTTGGGTGAATCAAATGATGGCAAAAGTTCATACACAGATCAGGCCCCTGTCTAACAAAGAGTTTCAATTGATCTGATCAACCACAACTATGGAAAGCCCGCAATGCCAACATCTAAAATGCATGTTTGCTCAAAATATTTTCTAGATGATGGTGTATACAATACTCATACATTCATCAGTCTTGATAATTGGTGTGTTCACCTTTAAAGGACATTTCCTGTATAAAAAATTATGACAATGATGGAGTTAAGATTCAACAGATCGATCACAACTCTTTGTAAGACAGTAGGACAGGGCCCTGGTTAAGTGTGTGTTTATTGAGAACATAGGTATAGGGGCTGATCCTCTTCCCCCCTCCCCCCAACATCTCTCACTCTCCATCTTATTTCAGTGCATATACATGTACCACATTTTGAAATGGGGGGGTAATGCACCCTTCTCAAGCCACACCCCACCCACCCCGTACCTTTATGCGATATAATGTGAGGTCCAGAGACATTGCCCAATTACTCACTCTACATACCTCTTCACACCCTCTCCCCATAGCCTCTCTATAACATTGGACCAATTATTCTTGTCTCTATCAATCAAATAACAGCCAGTCTACCCAGCCTTCATGTATTAAAGGGAAACTCAAATTATACAGTATATACACTATATCAAAATTATCTTTAAAATGATTTTCCTCTGTTAATTAACAATGGTCCTCTGCCAAAGCATTGTTCTCCAGATGCCTTGATATTCAAATACCCCCCCCCCCCTCCAAGAGTAGTCTCATGTATTCTTAGTCATTGCCTACAACTCTCAAAAATTATTAAATTTCAAATAAATAAATAAGATAATAGATAAAAAGTTACATTTATATAGCGCATTACATTAACATTTCAATGCGCTTTACAATAACAAATTAATATACATGTATATAATACTTTACAAAAATCTAAATTTCAGCAATTAAAAAATCTTACAGAATACAATTCGTAGGCACCTCATGGTCATCATTTTCAACCACTCTGAGATAGTTTCTTTTAAAAATTAAGAAAAAATCTACATCTTAAAAATAAAAATGAAAAGGGGCCAAGTAAGCTGAAATCATAATGACACAGATTGATTTTAAGTTTGATTGCCCAAATACCACATAATGAATACGCTGCATGTAGGTTCATATCAAGTCCGCATTATGAGGTCTACACATTTATTTTGTTTAGTTTAGACAAAAGTGTTATCAGAAGTAGATCTCAACATATTAACCCATAGATCCATGAATTCTGCAATTCCCATTGATATTATACAGGAAGCACCCAGTTGAGCAGGCAACAGATTAATTTGAAATACTTACAGTGAGTTGAGTGTCCTGAGACTGCTGAAGGCATCTTCTGCAATGTTTTCTATCAGATTGTTACTCAAATCTCTGAGAAAAAATGAAGATGAAAGTATGAAGAACTTGATACATTCTATTCATAATTTATCATTTGTTTGATTAAAAGGTAGACAGCCAGAACAGGAGGTCTGGATTTTGATCAGTCTACTAGTGGCTTTTACTGATTATAAAAGCATTAAAGGGAAGTTCGCCCTATAGAAGAGTTGGGTGCAAAAACAGCACAAAAAATAATAAAAAATATTGAAGATTTGAGGACAAGCCTTTCAAGATTAAGGAAGTTATTACATTTTAAATTTTAGATCTGTGACGTTATAAACGAGCAGCTGTCCCATATTTTATGTAATATAAATTCTACTTTTTTAATGGTTTGCGATGACTTACTTTTGTTTTCTTAATAGGAACAGGTGTGACATGATTAGTTTATTGATATACTGATGGCACAGTAAAAACCATTTTCAATTTTCTGAGAAAATTACATTTCATAGCTTTTTTACCACACGATATGTAGGAAAGCTGCTTGCATGTGACGTCACAAATCAAATATCAATTAAAATTCTAATCACTTTTTTATTCTCTGATGGATTTCCTCAATCCTTCGGAAATGCTTTTATTATTTTTCTGCTATTTTTACGATAAAATTTTTGTCAGGGTGAACTTCCCCTTTTAAAACAACAAATGATGACCTTATTCATGAAACGGTTTTAAATCAACGTGAGCATTTAGAATATGTTGCATTGGAAAAGATTATGGGCAACTAAATTCTAAAACACCTTACATTTAAAAAAACAGATTCATTATTTCCATTTGCATAACAGTAAGTCATCTTGTCCTGTTTGCATTCATTATTATATTTGTTTCAATACAAATCAGATAATACATTGGAAATGTATATATATTTCACTTGATCCTTTTGAAATTAGGTTCCTTTTTTATAAACTTACTCATTTATTTGTAATTATCCATCCAACCTATCTAATTCAAACAAGCTATTGTTAAATATTGTGGAGTTTTGTGGCCTAGTGGATTAGTCTCCGGACTTTGAACCAGAGGGTCGTGGGTTCAAATCCAAGCCATGGCGTAATTTCCTTCAGCAAGGAATTCATCCACAGTGTGTGGCACTTGGCCCAGGTGAGGAAAATGGGTACCAGCAGGAAGTAATTCCTCAAAAAGCTGTGTGCACCTGAATAGGTAGCCTAGCTTAGCCCGGTAATAATAATAGCAGGGCCCGCTGGGAGAACAGTATCCGGAACTTAAGCGGCTATCCTGGGTAAATATACCATTATTATTATTATTAATATAAAACCTTTTAAGTGGTTGTTGAGTTTAAATAAATTTGCATAAGTTTGAATTGAATTAATTTCTCCTGAAACTATTAACATGTACATGCACACATCCGTTTATAGAACAAAAATTTCAAGGGAATAATAAAAAAAAAACACTTTCATAATACTTACATCCTTTTAAGTTTCTTGTATGGTGAGAAAGCTCGGGATGGAATCTCTGTAATCAAGTTCTGCTCCAATCGTCTGAAAGATATAGAATGATTGCATTGAAGTTCATTAGCTTTAACTTAAAAGCTGAATAAAAGTGAACTGAGGCTTGTCTGTATATAAACCAAAATTATTTACGAATTCATATCTTTCAGAAGGCAGTCTCCAAATTATACAAATGATCGCAAACTTAATTGTTAAAAATTATGCCTGTAAAAGACCTGTATATACATGTCTACATTACATACAAAAGCTTGCAAACTAGCTATGAAAGGACAGATGCACTAGTTTGATCAGATTCACATAATTGACTTAAGTTATAACTACATGTCTATTAAAGAGTAAACTGATTATAGATTGAAAGGAGATATCGATTATGTCTTGTTATGAATAGGGCACAGAAGTGAAACGATAAAACACAAAATTACTCAAGTCATAACTTCTTCCAATCTGAAAAAAGGTTTTTCACGGAACCTGGTAAAGAATCTTCATTTTGTATAATTTGCTATAAACTTTCTAGGAAATCCACGAAACAGAGGATAGTGAACCCTGTGGCGCTCTTGCGTGACTCTTTCTTGCAGGAAAACACTTGGCTTGCAAGGAGTAAATACATACATGTAGCTAAGAGCAGAAATATTGTTCTTAAACTTGTTCAAAGGCTAGCAAAATACCCTTATAACCTTAAATTCAGTGAAATAAAACTTTTGAAATTTGTTCTTCCAAAACACAAGACACATAAATCAGGTGAGGGTTAAGAAAATATGTAATGGACCTTCCTTCCTGTTTAGCCATGCTAACAAAGAAACTTGTCATAAAACGTCAAACAAATTTGGAGGTGATTTGGGGTGGATGAGCCCCCCTTTCATAGGAATTCCCTCCAGAACTTGACTAAACTTTTTTATTCAATGGCCATTTCTATTTAGACTGGCAAAGTATACACAGTAGTGTCAGGAGTGACAGTTTGCCTCTATATGATTATATTCCCAGTGTAATATTTCAAAGTAAGATGGGTAACAACTATTAGTTTAAAAGAATATTAAATCATTCCTCTTTGTATCTCTTTTAGAGGAAGATAAAAATATAAACATAGTGGGAGAAGACAAATTTCCCGAATAAAGCATGAGAAGGAATAGCCGTTGGATTGAATGGTAAAAGGAGTTGAAGAGGCATTATCGATTTATTAAGAACTATATTGAATTCAGAAAAACAATGGATAATTTGACGTTTTTAAAATGAGTCAATTTCTGAGAAAATTACATTTTCCAGGAAGTTAGTGTTGTTCAACAAATCCTTATGAATCTTTAATTCTAAAAAAAGAAATGTGAGATTTTGCACAGAAAGAAAACAGAAACTTGGTAAAAAGAGTTAAGAATGACAAAATACAACTAGGGGGAGAAATATTTTCACTATAAATCATTTATCCATCTTGTTGATTATATACTTTTTATTCATCTCATCAGTGACTGCAATCTCAATGGGGAGTCATCAACAACCCAATAGGACATTGGGTCGAGGTTACAAGTCGGAAACCACCTTGCATGACAACTTTTCCAGGTATTTCATCTCAAGTTCATGCCTAAATTTCAGTCAAAGAGTTCCCAAATTCAGAGCAGGATGAAACAGTTACATCAGCAACCCCACACCAGACCAATCACAGGTAATATTTCATTTCTAATACCAGATACCATTGGTCGGTTTGTATTCAGATTCGTTGGTTCGACTGTGCATGTGTAACATTACACTCCTCCGCCCTTCTCTTCCCCACATCCAACACACACACACTTTTGAATGTTTACGCGAAATTCCACCGGACCGTTAAAAAAAAGTGGTGAAGGAAGGCATATTGTGTTACAATACATTCTTATCAAATACCAAACAGTTGCTAACATTGGTATTTTTTCCTTGGGCAACCGATAAATCTTGAGAGAAAAAAATGAATTTTTCAAAACAGCTAGGGGAGCTTTCCATACATCTGAAATCATACCATTTTTCTCCCTCTCAATCAATGAAAGAGAGAGAGTGTGTACAAGGATTGTGGTTGCCTTTACCTCAATTGCCCCTCAAATGTTTCCAAAATATCAGTTAGAGAAAGAGAATGCGGCTGGCTCCAACGGCCCCAACAGACAAACAGCCAGGCAGAAATGTGCTGTAGAATTAGTTTGGGAATCGCTCAAGGGGCTGTCGTCAAAAGCCGAATGTCAATATTTCTCTGCTGAAATATGAAAACATTTGGGTTTTGTGGAAAAACATTGGCACAAATTCATCCCCCTCCTTGCCAAAGGAACCGGGCTTTTTATACAAACGTGTAATTCCTTTTGAAAGCTTGGGTATTCTGAACATGAAATAACATGTAATAAATCATAATGCAGCGTGATTCCTTCGGTCTTTGGGTACTTTACACGTGTGTTACAAGGTGAGTGTATAAAATTGGGGGTTGAAGGTATGTGTGAGAAATAAAAATGTTGTCATCACAGCCATCAACTTATTTTGAAAATGAAACCCTAATTTCATTTCAAATTACATTTATCATCATAATATCTTCAATGTTTTTCATTTTTTAACATTACATATAAATTGAAATAAAAAGCTAGTTTGAAATATCCAATTCCTGCCTTTCCCATTACCAGGTGTCAAAGGCACATCTATCAAATTCATAAATTTATCAATTAAATGCAAACAACCACATAACAATGAGGAGAATATTTCGCGATGAAATGAATGACAATACAAAAATCTGGCATATGGAGTCGAGTAAATGAATTAAATGTCAATGACCATGAGCAGGGCCTTGCAATGTTTATAAACCCGATCAGAATTCAACCTCGGCAAGGCATATAGAATTGGGCCATCTTCATTTGCAAAATGGTGGCTCTGCGACGAGGAAATCTGCCACCAAATTGAGACAGATGTGAATTTGATTACTCCACTAATAAATGGCCCATTCATGAAAACAAGACGTGATCCACCAGTCAGACGACATGGCGATATAGACATTATACCAAGTTAGATTGCTCCGCCATTGTCGAATTTCCCTCATTTCCCCCATAACGATGCCATTTACGATCTGCCATCCCCCGTTTGTCCACAAACGGGACTGTCATTTGTAATTTTGTCTGATTACAGGCATCAATCTTCATTAGGTGCAGCATGGTATGATACCCATTGTTATCAGAATAAAGTGAGTTTTGACTGCATCTCTTCCCCCTACTGGGCATCACTAAATCAGCCATGAAATCAATGTCATCTCTACCACAATGACAGATCAATCCCAAAGAATTCATTATTTTGTTTCCATCGATAAATGGCCCTTGACATTATTACGCCATTGGACGTATAATAATGTGGTGCTATCGAAATGGATAATGCGAATGCAACATGAAAAATGTGTGCTCCAAATATACTGTTGCAACCCTCTCTCTCTCTCTATAGCTATCCATTCATCTGTCTATCTATCTATCTAAATATCCATCCATCTATCTAAGTACCTATCCATCAATCTATCTATCCTAAAATCATCCCAGATGTCATCACATTAAAAAAAAACTCATATTCCAATCAATTATGGACTCGGTTGGAATCTCACAAGCACTTTGTCAAATATACTCAGGGCAGATATGGCAATGTTGCATTCTTTTAACAAAAACTTTTGGAAATTCAATCGATGAACATTTGAAAAACTATATCCAATCCTTATTTTCACAGTCTGCAAAAGGCAGATATAACTAGAATCAAAGATATGTGTTCTATGAATTGAAAGAATGTTTCATTAGCATCCAAGACCACTAACGGATTAGAAAATTAAATACTGAATAAATACAATTGCCCGGATCCAGGCTAAGCCCATAAGAGATACGTTTGAGCAGACCGCCATAATAAGATTTGAACGCAGATAGCTTAAATGCACAGACAATGCGAAAGAACAACAAATATGACTAAGAAAGAAGCCATAATTCATATTGGATTAAGATAATCCAACTTGATTTGATTAACATCAATTCTCTGATGGGATTAAAAGGTGGTCTGGGGCATTTATTTCAATGCAATTTTCTCATGAGAAATAAAATGCCATTGATTTTAAATGACATACAATGTAAATGTTATTTGAACCACCGAATCTATATGGATATAAATTTTTAACATCAGAAAAGTTGCTAATCGAGAATATGCAATAAGATATGCAGGAAGAAATATTAAACTAAAAGATAAGATTTTCCAATTTAAAAAATTATCTGAGCACCTGATTCTCTGTTTTTAACAATGAGAAAATATTGTATCCACAAAAATTTATTTTGAAGCTAGTATTTGATCAAAAGTGTACAGGAAACAGTTGGTATAGTAAGTCTACTAGTAGATATTAATCATCAAAATTTATTTATTGTGCTCCCTTTTCTTTACAATTTCTTGTTTATTATCTTAATTTTCAGTTTTTTTTTAAGTATATCTCATAAATCTATAAATTATTTATTTCTCCTTCACCAAAGTACATTGATCCTTGTGTGAACCAGATAGAATATTAATATTGAACATGACCTTGGTCCCACCTCATAATGATCCACGTGGGGATAATATATCCTAGAAACTTTTCAGACTTTGGTCTTTAGTGGGTCTCCTAGAAGATGAAATATTGCTTGGGGGTTGTGAGTTAATTTGGTAGTTATAAGAACAGGGGTGGTCAGGAAACAGGTTCTCACCAATAAGGAAATGTTGGTGACAATGACCTCTTTAATACATCACAAATTCCTAAAATATTGTGGTTTACCACCCTCTTCCTACCCCCTCCCCCCCCCCCGAAAAATAATCAATTTCCATTTTGTTTTTAAATTGCAATGTTAATTGTTTTATATGAAAGGTGATATGGGTTACACATACGTGTATATATCTGAACATGAGTGAATTTTCCTACATTTGTTCGTATTGAATCCACAGCAATTCAAGAGTTTGTTTTTTTTACAATTTACGAGGGCTGTTTTGGACATTTGGGGGGGAACAGCCTAGCCCATATAATTTAGTTTCCATTTTATGCCTGGTTACACACAACTGACAGAAGTTCTAGAACTAAAAGACATGTACTAAGACTTAATTTTAATCATTAATATAAGCTTGAATTGTTATTGTTTAAATGAAAATTCTGCTCTACTGCCATGCCCCTCTCCCCCCCCCACCACCTCCACATACAATGATGTCAACTTAAAGAGAAAAACACTCTTTCACAAAGGAAGTAGATTATAAGGTGAAATTGGGTAGAAATTGTAATTGCAATGTTGCCTATTTGTATCATTTTCATGCCAGATGTTTTGAAAATGTGCCTTATTTCTAAACTATATGCCTCTGTTACATGGAATATTTTCTGATCTACTAAAAAAGATATTCTTCAAACAGCGAATACTGTACTAAGATATGGACCGACTCAATCACCAAGAAATTCTTTGAACTTTTAATTGTCTTCTCATGATCTTCTGCTAAGAAACCTGTCGCAATTGGGCCACAAACAAACTAGCAATTGGTAGGATCTATGAAGCATGTAATTGGATGTCTGCAGATAGCGATAAAGCCTCGGCTGGTGTGGAGTGAGATGTCAAACCCACAGGTCTTGAATTGGTTCTCATCGCATTTAAACCAGAACATGCAGATTTGAAGCACTCAGAATTTGCACCACAACTTACAAGAGCAGAATTACCGTAGTAGTTAATCTCCTGAGAATAGCATTTACTGGGTTAGGGCCTTGTCACACTACAATGTATACATATATTCTTCTGAGTCACCATGTCCCAAACAGTGTCATCGTTTTGATTTGAAGCTATCACTGGTATGAGCAGTATCATGGCCAAATAGGAAGGGGAATGGAAGAAATATAAGCTACATAACCCCCCCCCAAAAAAAAAAAGTAACATCACAATTAAAAGTCACATCACAATTCACGCTAAACACAGACAATAGGTATATTTAAGATGGCTGCGCCTCAAGCATATCTTGAAGAAAATAACTTGTATAATTATTTTGATTTCAAAATTTGATTTAAGCCTCAATGTCAATGTAGCTTTCCAATTGCAATTTGAAATCTGGTCTAATCACGTAAACATGAAAACGATAAGATCTGTAATGTGAGCTTTTTGTAAAGTTTTTCTGCAAAACAAAATCCTTGCATTCATATCCCATAATAGTTCAAGCATGAAATCACTAAGTACATGTATTCCCATGACAACAAATATCTTGGCAGGTTGGTTTTCGGTTGGCCGTTGAGGGCATCAAGGACTCTATGATTGACATAAGATGATACTGATAATGATAGCAGGCAGAAGTACAATCAATTCCCAACAATTCTTCAACCACAACAAACAGAGGATACAAGCGCAATATTTGTATTAAAAACTGCGACATCATGTTGTAACACTGCCTCTGTATTGCCTGTGTGAAAAAGTGTCACATGAACTCTAATGCATTTATCCCAACTTTCCTGTGTTTATGAGTTGGCATATTTACATGTTCTGGAAAGAATCTCTAAAATAGTGTGGAGATCTCAAGTCAGACGTTTTTTTTTCATGTAAACTTCAGAAATTCAACTATGTTACCTAAATGAAGACAGAAACAGTTCTAGACTGTCTATCTGACTTCAAAACCCCTTTTTGCTACTAATTATGGTCCATTTTACAAAAATTATTTTTGTCACTTTTTTAATACCAAACTCTCGCTACTATTTCAACATCTACTACTGCTAGTTCTATGGCACTGCATTGCGAATTCAACCCCCCCCCCAAAAAAAAAAATAAAGCAATAATCCTCTGTCAATGAATTCCTGTTCCTATTAACCTAGAACTAGGCTCTCATCATTAAATAGATATCAAAATAAAATCATTTCATTTTGTTGTAGAGTAATGAAATTTGATCATTTTAGAAGTTTGTTCTCATCTTGCTAGTCAAGCTGCAAATTTCATCTCAAAGTTTTAAAGCCCCTCGATCCCAACTTCAACAGGGAAAAATACAAAACAAACTGATAAACCACTTGAAATGAACTTCAAATAACAATTTTTTTTTCTTAAAGAAAATAAAAAATTTGCTGTTTTCTTTAAAAAAAAACATACAATGTATGAATTTGGAAAAAGTGGTTATAATTTGACCCCCTAATTGGTTATTTCCCAGAGCAGGCTTATTGAAATAGTTTCAGATCCATACAATACCTCACCCTATGGGGCATTTCACCTGAGGTCATTGACCCCGGTGACATCATTAGAGCCTGATGGATACAAGTTACACATTTCCAGTAGACAACAAAAATGGTAAAGTTCAGAGAAAGGGCAAAAGAGGAAGCGATAGGAAAATGATATAAAAAAGTTGCATAGAAGCTGAAAGAAAGGAAGGGGATTCATAAATTATCTAGTAATAGAGCAATTACACCCTGTTGTACTTTTTTTCAGTTATCAGATGAGAAGACATTTAGAAGGATGTGAAGGGCAATTTAAAAGGAAAGAGGTATTAAGAAACAAAGTGACTAAAACTCATTTCTTTATTTTACAAGTGTTTGATTTTTTTACGTTTTCCCCCCAACATGCATTTCGTGTTCAAAATCAGTTCCAAGACCACCAAACCCAATTACTTTCTTGGTCAGTGGGCAATTTGGCCATTCCTTTTTCATTTCTAAATTATATAGATACATGGACATTAGAGTATGAAAAGAAGAGAAATGAAAGGAATGATGTTTATACATGCACCGTCTGCTTTAAGACCAGTTGCTAATGAAAGAGAGCTGATGAAGAAGAAATAAGGTAACAAGTGGAATGCCTCTGGCCGTCTCACCTGCATCACGCGGTTCAATATAGCAGCAGTGCTGACTTTGAATACTACTCTAACTCGCACAAGATGTTCAGTGATACATGGTTACTCTTTTGTCCACTTTTTATGAACTAGACCAATAAACTTACAGAGATATGATGGTTATTCAACAAAAAACCCCAACATGGCCAAAGTTCATTGACCTTACATGACCTTTGACCTTGATCATGTGACCTGAAACTCGCACAGGATGTTCAGTGATACTTGATTACTCTTATGTACAAGTTTCATGAATCAGATCCATAAACTTTCAAAGTTTTGATGGTAATTCAACTGATACACCCACTTCGGCCAAAGTTCATTGACCTTTGACCTTGGTCATGTGACCTGAAACGCGCACAGGATGTTCAGTGATATTTGATTACTCATATGTCCAAGTTTAATGAACTAGACTAATAAACTTTCAAAGTTATGATGGTAATTCAACAGATACCCCCGATTTGGCCAAAGTTCATTGACCCTAAATGACCTTTGACCTTAATCATGAGACCTGAAACTTGTACAAAATATTCAGTGATGCTTGATTACTATTATGTTCAAGTTTCATGAATCAGATCCATAAACTTTCAAAGTTATGATGGGAATTCAACAGATATCCCCAATTCGGCCAAAGTTCATTGACCCTAAATGACCTTTGACCTTGGTCATGTGACGTGAAACTCATGCAGGATGTTCAGTGATACTTGATTAACCTTATGTCCAAGTTTCATGAACTAGGTCCATATATTTTCTAAGTTATGATGACATTTCAAAAACTTAACCTCGGGTTAAGATTTCAATGTTGATTCCTCCAACATGGTCTAAGTTCATTGACCCTAAATGACCTTTGACCTTGGTCATGTGACATGAAACTTTAATAGGATGTTCAGTAATACTTGATTAACCTTATGGCCAAGTTTCATGAACTAGGTCCATATACTTTCTAAGTTATGATGTCATTTCAAAAACTTAACCTCAGGTTAAGATTTGATGTTGACGCCGCCGCCGCCGCCGCCGTCGGAAAAGCGGCGCCTATAGTCTCACTCTGCTTCGCAGGTGAGACAAAAACTAGATGGCCAGAATCATCCAACCTTCTGTAAATAGAAACATCACTCCAAGTTCAGACACCATAAAGTGACATCTTAGATGTTCTTTCACTTGACCATGCCTTTAGGGAGCTTGACCTCTGACCTCGATAATATACAAAACATTGTTTTCAATTTCACTCAGCTCAGCATCACTGAAAGCAATGGCAGAAAATATTCTGGGGTCACATATTTCCCCATATGTCACACTTCTTATCTTGATCAAGGTTGACTCCCATGAATTTTGAAAGATTTCACTTCTCATTTTGCTATTTTCCACACTTTTATTGCCATCTATAAAAACTGTAACTAAGAATGATGGAATACCAGTTTGCTTGAATTCATCAGGTTGCCCAGGTGATCCACAACTTCAAAGTCATGTCAGCAATTGACATGCTAATTAATCTTAAAACAAACCTTGACCTCTTGCACTCCACATATAGATTACAAGGAATATAAACTTATATTAGGCCTAAAGAATATTTTTTAATGCACTAAAATGGAGGGAATCGAGACTAACATGCTCTTCATGATTTGGCGTTTTATTCATTTGGGGGAATATTTTGTAATTTACTTCACAAAATTTTATACTTTAGCTATACTTCATACATTATTGCAATTTAGTGCTTTTAAAAAAGTTTGTCATATATCTAACTTTGAAAGTACATAAGAAAAACAGCCTTTATTCCACCCCTCCCCCCACACACACACAATATATATATATCACTTTAGTGGAAAATGAGAAACTGTCACATAAATTAGTAAAATTCATCAGTTAAAAGTGGCAGACTTCTATTGGACTAAGTGGGTGAGAGAGCAATAAAAGCAGGTTGGCACCAGGGAGAAATAAATAAGAATTATTGGAGTGAATGAACTTTTTAGAGAGATTTTATGAGCGGAAATGGAGGTGGGGAAAGGAGAAGAGAGGTGGCTGGAGAAGGGGGAATAAGAGAAATGGAGGGAGAAGAAAATAAAAGGATATTGAAAGAGAATATCAATATTGCAGTCAAGTATGAATGTTACATTTTTATTCAATGAAAATTTTAAAATGAAATAGGTTTTGAAAAAAAAAGTACGAAGATAAAAAAAAAATACACTAGCAAGAGAACATAGGTCGAGGGGCTGACCCATGAGTGATATTGAGGAAAGAAAAAAATTAAAAATTGAAAAAAGAAAGTGGAAATGGACAAGTGTGAAAGTGGTTAGAAAGCAATACAATGTGATGAAACAGAAATCTAGAAAAAGACAAAAAGTATATTAAAGAGTGCAGGTGTAAAAAAGATTATAGAAAAAAAATGAATCTGACACATGAAACAAAATAAGACTAATAAACAGAAAAGAATTTAAGAGCGAAGAAATAGATTAAAGACATTTTTCTGAACTAAACCAGTCAATCCCCTAGATGTTCATTAAGAAGGACTTGTGCTATTCTTTTTAAAGCTCTCATGGTCTTTAACTGAAAACCATTGAAACCAATGGTCAAAAATGCCTCTGGACATTGGGACGTTCCAATTCTCAGAAGACAAAAATTCGGCAACAAAAGAGGGGCAAGCAATAGGGGGCACTGCCCCATTACGGGACTATGAAAATTAATCTAAAGGTGATTAGAGGGTTATACAAATTTGATAAAAACTTTCTACGCAGATTTGCGGGATATGCTCCAGGCAAAACAGATGGGGTGAGTTTAGGAGGTCAAATCTACTTTTTTGGACTTGACCTTCTTTTCTTCTTTTCTCCTCTCCCCATGGATCCATAAATTTCAAGTCATATTTTTTTCAATCATTTCATCCTACAAAGAATGTTAAAAATGGAGATTTATTGATGTCATGGCAATTGGAATTTTCATGTTGATCATAATGTTCATCTCATTTCCCAGTATCATTCCATTAAACATGTTAAATAACATGATATGAAACTTTGAAAAGAGGAAGTTACAATTGAAAGGATAATAAAATATCAAAAATAGCCTGTTTATCCTAAATCCCTGCAATTTTTCTGTAATACCCTCTTGCATTATCAGCATTTTACAGAAAATAAAAATGGAAATATGGATCAGGTTAGAACGTCATAGAGTGCACAGGAAATTATATCAACGATTTGGGACAGAGTCCAACACGCTATTTTAAAAACAATGGCACAAATTTTCTTGTCATGAAAGGAAAATAAAATGAAAACTTTTTTTACTTTCTGTATAGAATGAGTTCCAATCAAACATAAAACTTACTTTTGTGTGCCCTTTCTATATTTTAAACACATAATTCACCAAGGTAAATGGATCTCAAAGATTCTTTTTTAGGCTAATGGCAACATTGATCGCTTGGGTTATTAGGGAAGGTGTTGTTTAAAATGAAACAATCATATGAAAAAAAGATAAAGATAGAAAAGGGAGAGTTTTTAACGGATAAGTCCACCCCAACATAAAGTTGATTTGAATAAAAAGAGAAAAATCCAAACAGCAAAACACTGAAAATTTCATCAAAATCGAATGTAAAATAAGAAAGTTATGTCACTTTAAAGTTTTGCTCAATTCCACAAAACAGTTATATGCACATCCTGGTGAGTATGCAAATGAGGAGACTGATGACGTCATCCACGCACTAATTCTTTTGTATTTTATTACACGAAATAGGTAATATTCTATTTCTCTCCTCATTATCAAGTGAAGCAAATATTAATTCCTCCCTGAACATGTGGAGTGAGCATTGTTTAATACTATATGAATCAGTCAAGTTGGTTCTTATTGTCAAATCTGTAAAAAATGAAATATTGTACAATTCAAACAATAAAAAACAGAATAAATTTGAGTTGTGCCTATCACTGTTTTGTGAAAAAAAAGGAAAACTTTAAAATGTCATAACTTTCTTATTTTTCATCCGATTTTGATGACGTTTTCAGCGTTTTGCTAGTTCGATTTTTCTCTATTTTTTTTCAAATAAACATATTTCTGGGGTGGACTTGACCTTTAACATAGAGCCTAATCCTCATGTTAGGTCCCCTCACAGGACTGCATGGTCATCTTTTTTTTTCGAAAACAAAAACTTACAGACTGAAACCATCAAAGTTCAAAAGGAATGTTAAACCCCATCACAATTCATGACAAAATATCATCTTTCCAAAACAATATTCCCATGATTTTAACTGAAGTTGAAAATAAAAAGTGTCTTGACCCCATGTCATGCTAACATTTCCAGGAAGTTAAGCTCTGTGATTCAATATGCTGCTGATGATGATGATACTGATGCTGAACTTCCCAAGTTTCATACTGACAATCCAATATTATATGACTCACTTGCATAACAGTATGATGGGGGATGGAAATAGTAAAAAAATATCCTATAACAAAATATTATTTGGCAAATGCATCAGAGGGGTAGGATACAACAGAAAAGAATAAAAAAACGGGATTCCTAGCACATCAGGAATTTCCTGATGCTGTCTCAAAATTCTATGAAAAATTATATCAATTCATTTCCAACTTCACGCATTTTCCATTTTCTAAGTCGACACCGTAAACTATTGGCAGTATAAAACAATGCAATGTAAAAATTTTGGGGCCAATCTAAATTCCCCAACATTTCCCTAATTTGGGGCATTTTCATTAAATTCTTTGACTTTTCCCTAACTGGAAAATGTCAAATAATTTCTCCTTATTTCCCTGATGGGCAGGGAACCCTGAAAAGTATGACATTATTTTGCAACTATCAACATCAAATTGAAAATGTTGACAATGTCACCTGTACTTCTGGAACAAAGCTTCTGGGGTATCCATTCTTGTTTGTGTTTTTTCTCTACAATTTTTATTTGTAAGCTGGTTGCAAGACACAAATTCTAACATAATGCTGTCAATAGTGTTTTGGGATGCCTTTAGTCAATGTGGATAGCATTTCACTCATAGATATTTCCTACATATCTCAGAGAACATTTCCTCTTTTTCTCTTCCTCATATTTCTCAGAAACACAGTTGCCCAACTGACAGTACTGCTCACCCCCTGTTTCATTTAGTTACTTTCATTTGGTGTGATATGATGGAAGAACATGCCTGTGATATTTGACAAGATAGATGGGATATCTAGCGCTTCTGCACAAACCCCAAACCGGCAACTGTGACCGCTTGGAAGACCCACCCACCAAAGAGGGTGGCACATGCTGTTTGATTCAACAGGTGCAGCGGCGCTGTTTGGAAATCAAGAAAAACTTCCTTTCTCTCTTTTCTTTAACCATTATCGCTATTTCCTTCTGGGGTATCAGAGCTAATTTACTTTTACCACCAAATCATATACACACCAACCAACCAAACAAGCACTCAAGTTCACGGCCAAACACTTCAACTGCGACAAGTCAACAGTTGGTCCCCAATCTGCCTCACTTTTCAACAAATTCATGAGAATTAGCGATATTGACTGAGTGTGCCAAACCTTACACAATCCACCAAAATTCAGAACAATCCCCAATTCCTGCGAATAACTAGGATTTCAATAAATTTGCCTTCTTCTAATCTTACAATTTGTATTTCTTTCCAAGTTGTCTAATTCCCAGGAATATCACAGTGGCTGCTCCCTTGAAAAGAACGAAGAGGAAATATTTTGGAGGCTTGTTCAAATGTTTTCACAGTTGTTCAAACCAACCATACCTGGTGTTTGAAATACGCAGGTGAGCTAAAGGTATTCAAAGAACCTACCAAATACGTCCAAGTCATAACAAAAAAAAATAAGTTTGCCATTCATACCTCTCCCTTCCTGCTCCTGTTCACACACTTGTTCCCTTCATCATTTTTTTGCAGCAATGAAAATGACAGAGGATATGGTAGAAATATTGCTCTTTCGTGCATAAGTTGCACGAAAGTTGAAATTCTTAAAATGAAGCTGAATAAACAGTTAAAACTGTTTGCTATGCATTTAATTTGTATGAAGCACATTTTCATGATTTTTTTTGCTGTACTTGGTAATGAAATTATACTGATCTCTTGGAAAGCTGTTTGAAGGACTTCATGAAATGCAAGAGACAGTATTGACAATCATTCTCAGTCTAATAGAGGTGAGTGGATAGGTAGATGGATTAATGGATAAAGGATAGATGAGTGGGCTGATGGAAAAAAATGAAAGGATGACTGAACGAAATCAACATCAATCAAACAAAATGTGAATATACATCAAGAATAAATACTTACAATTCCATCATGTGGTAAGGGAAAGTGTCAGGCAACTCAGTCAGCCCCCTTGCCCTGCAGTCCACAGACTTTGACGTGCATTCACACTTCTCCGGACACAGTGGTTCCACTTCACACAATGCTTCATGATTTTCATTTCCTATCAAAAGAATGAACAAAAATTGTCAATATCCATTATTTCTTCGCACACGTTGTCTACCGAATGTGCTCAATTTCATAAGCATATATATACTGGAATTATTCATAGGATTCATTTTATCTACATCTGTTTCATTCTTCTACACATGATGAAGTACAACACGACTGATGCCACCAGTATTAAAATTGAAAGTCATAGCTTGATAACTAAATTATGAATTATTTTGCATATTGTAATTATAAATAATTTTGTATTGTGTTTTTTCACGCAGAAATAAATGCAAACAAACAAACTTGACAAGCAAGCCTCCTTGTGATGTTTCAACGCTTGAAACCACTAAATTAGGGATAAATCTCCAAAATATTCTTTTTCTTTTATTTATTCATACAATGAATATCTGTTCAAATGATTCCCCTTCCAATAATTTGATTTTTTTGATTCCGCAGCAGTTGCATCCCAAAGCTTATCCATTATTTAGAAATAACCAGGAAAAAGAATAACTACTTTGTGCAATATGACTGGAACTATATAACAAAAGTACATATATGCCATTCAGAATACTTTTGAGATGAATATATTATTAAGGTAGAATATCTTTTGGATGTTTCACGTTTTCAAAAGTCCTAACAAAAATTCAAGTTTATTGAAATCATTATTCCTTATTAACAACATAATTATATAAAATAATTTTCAGTTATTCAAATTTTATCATATTTGGTTTCAATATCTAACTGAAAACCAATGCTGAATAAGTTATATCACTAAATGTATCATACACAAAATGAGGAGCACGAAAAATATAAAATGTTTAAAAGAAAATAAAAAGAAACAGAGAAAGATGGGGAAAGAGCTAAAAGACATCACTTTCTGTATTTTTTATAAGTTTCATACATTTCTCTAAGTATATAGCAATGTTGTTTGATGATGACTTTTGATGAAACGAAAAGCTTCGAAAGAGTAAATGTGATCTATTTCATCAATGACAATCAATCTAGTTAAACATGGACTGCCTGCCATATGCATTTGATGAAGGATAATTTTCCAATTCTTCATCACCTAAGCATGACTAGGAAGGGAGAAACTCATGTTTGCCGTGCTTAGTGGGTGGAAATCGAGCGCGGCCTGATCAGCACGTACCCCCAACACTTCCATTGTTCTCTGCTAAAGTATCGCTTACAGCGCTTAGGCAACCACAAATCTCATTTCATTTCAGAAACATGGTATCAAGACCACGTCTGATCAACACAAAAAAAATCCTGACTCCAGCCGACGATGTTTGCGAGTTTCTTTGTGAAGAAATTGCAAGAAATGCAAAGTAAACTTATAGCGTAAGCCCCTTTTCTACATTTTTCTTTCAAAAGTAAAAGTAATAACATCTTTGGCCTGATTTTTCTGTTCATTTGCTTTGCACGCAATCACAGAAACTGACAGTATCCAAGGAAAGCTAGGAAAGAGTGTCCCTCCATTCATGACTATAGTGTGAATTTCGCAGCCCTAACGATTAACTTTCTTGCTTTGCCACAAGGGCTTCGGATATCGGTTTCCGCGGCAGACACAAGGCAGACATTTCAAAGTATACAGAGAAAAAATACCATTACCAATAGACCAACGTACAAGGTGCACTCTAACAAGTTGCATCATCAGATACATATTTAGATTCCAGGGACAGATTTCAAACAAAATATGAATTTTTCAATCATGTTTTCATCTCATGACTATTCAATGAGACAATTTAAGAAATCACTTATTTGACAAGTTCAAGTTGCACTATACATATAAGTATAAGGATTAAACTAAAGTATTCATCAAATAAATGAGGCATGAAACAAAAATAACTATATTATAATTAGCCTTGAAATGAATGCTTCAATTGAATATTACACAAGAATAAATTATGATAAATTTGATATAAAGAAATTGTAAGATTTCTAGTCTTAATACCTTGGGGAGACAGCCCTGGAAATACATTCCCAACAACCTCAAAATGAAATGCAAAAAAGAAAACTTTCAAAAGAGAAAAGTTCATCAAATATTATGACTAAGAGCATGGAGCAGAATATGTCTGTAAACATTAAACACAAAACAGAGATATATAAAAATTGGATCACCTACATGCAGGTAGGATGACGAAATTCTAAAAATCTTGTTCAAATAAAAGTACATGAGTCATGAATCAGTAAGCAACAGCAAGAAATGACGAAGAAAGAAAAGCACATCGAGAAAAAAATAATCAATGAAAGAGTAAAATTTAGAAAAAGAAATGGAGAACAGATCAATGCCACAATGCATAAATGCATTTAGAGGTGTTGTTTAAATTCAAAGAAATGACAAAACAGAAGCGGTAAAACAGAGCGCCCATTACAAGTATCCATGACGATGAGTATCATCCATTCCAGCAATTCGGCCAGGGAGCTATATAGAGGAATGCTGGTGGTAGAGGGGGGATAATTTCCTACCCTCCGAGGATTTTCCGCCCGAGGAGAGCCGAATAGGCAGAGGCGAGATGGCAAAATCTGATTTGAGCGGCGGGCTCTTTTGTAGAAGGTGTTACTGAATCTGTGTCTTCCTTCAAGCTATGATTTCACATTTCCACGTATATGCTGTTCTGCATGACAGACAATTGGATTTATATTCATGTAACACATTCTCCCTTTCTCTCTTTCTCTCTCTCTATTTCTCTTCCTCCATGCTTCATTCATGATTCTTTTCCATCTTTTCTACTTTTACCCCCTTTCTAATGTTTTTATTTAGATGGATTGCATTAAAATGGACAATTTTGCATTATTGAAGAAAAAAATTCCTTCCACATAATTTCACAAAATTTTGTGAATTGATCAATACTTCGCAGTTATGCTATGAATCATTTGTGTGAATAGGCTTTCATAAAAAGCTTGATTCATCAATCGCTTCATGAACTATCAGCATTAATCAACACTTTAGTCATTCACATATCCTTCTGATAGGATGTAAATTTGGAGGTTGGTGTATTATGTTGAACATCAAAACTTCAGTGTCAGTGAAAAGCCTTACAAAGAAATTGTCTCATGTCTCAATGGGTGATTACAAGTTCAGTGTTGACCTTTTGGTGTTAGTGTTAGGTAAAATTTGTACATGATTATAACACCCATTAAAAACAAAATGAAGATGGTCCTGAAAGTTGTCGAGGTGTCAATAATGTGATCTGGCTCAGTTTTACAACCTCAGAATAGGTTTTGGAGCTCGGGGAAGCAATCCAATTTGTGCTTCCAACACCAATGCCAACACCGGATTTGAAATCACCCATTGTGTTCATGAACCTCAACCGATATCAATAAATAGAAGAACTTAAAAACACCAGTCTTCTATATGGCAGTCCAGCTTGCAGTCTGTAAATCTGGACAAATAAAAAACAATTTTGGTAGAAGAGATACTTGGAGTCTGCAGTCCAGACTACTACAGGGCATGTCAGCCGCATCAAGCCAGGTGCGCACCAGATGAGACCCGCTGGAGGCGTGGGGAGGGTAGAGCGGGTTAACCTGCCCTGACCCCCTCTATTCTTACCCAAAAAGGGGATCTTTAGGGTGTACCCACTACCCAAAACTCCAGATTTGCCCAAGAGTACTGTCCTCAAAGAATGGTAGAGTTGGTTCACTTCCACAGGCTCAGCCTCTGCCTGTCCTAACCCAATTTTATGCAAAGGTTATTTCGCACAAGAAAGGTAGTAACCATACTTATTGAGTTCACCTTTATAAAAAAAATAGATATTATCTTTCATAATTTATGGAAGCAGAATCATGTAAAAATGTACAATGTCACTCTATCTGTTTGTAATCTTCAAGAATTTAACCAAAATATTGTTATTTCTTAGGCCTATAATTTGTTTGTGGTATGTCAATCCGGAACTGTTTATCTAAAATGGTTGTCAAAGAAAGTGAAAGGTACTTTGATAGTCTGTTTTTCTACTTCTTTCTTTGAATCCAGACCTTTCATCCCCCCTCGCTCCTTTTTTTACTCAAGACTTTAGACTGAGATGGATATACTTTGGGCAGCGTGTACACAAATGAGGTTGCGCACCACGACCGGCATGTTTGCGAGAGTGCAAGCTAGAGCAGAGGGAACAGAGCTTTCTAGGGAGTAAGAGGGTTGAAGGGAGAGAGGGGAAAGTGATTGGTGGAGAATGAGTGCAAAGTGCTTGCTTGCTTTAGATCTTTCTGACAGGTCGGGAGGTAGGTATGCTGAGTGCTGAATATACTATGATTCCTTCACACAAAGATCTGCTGACAAACAAAAAAACTACACCATTCTTTTATTATATCATGTGAAAAAAAAGAATGAAATATTTTATTTTGCCATCTTGCCAAATTATTAAGTGAAACAAATTTTGTTTGTGATCCACTCTACCCTTACCCTTACATTTCACTTCTTACAGAGACGAATTAGCATGGTGATATACATGGAGGGCCTAAACATTATTTGTTTCAAGCAATTTTGCAAACTCAACTTGAATTGAAGAAATAATTCACTAAATAAATATGGGCTGAAAATTCATTTACATTTATGTTTTAAGAATAACAGGGTATTTTTAGGCCAATATAGGGTCTCATAGTAAATGGCATCTTTGCAATAGAGACTTTAAAAAAGCACCTTTGATATCTAGATTTTAGATCAATCTTTATTGGTCATTTCACCCACTAAAATGCAGATGAATAACCAGTACATAAGCCGCTTGCATATTCTTAGAAGCCATGCTTTAATGACAAGCTCATCCTACAATGTGAGTCATAATCCTATGTAAGCCTATAAAGTTCCCTGCTCCAAAAGTTAAATTCTAAAAATGAAAATAAGTTATTTCATTACCATTTCAAATACAAAAAATATAGAGGTCATATTTCTCTTCAGAAAACAATTATTTGAACTACATATGTAGAGGCTCTATTCTAATTCAGAAAACGATTACTTGAACTTTTAGGCATATTGAATTTTAAGAAACAAGATTATATAGTGCCATTTTGCACCCTCCCATCCCCCCCCCCCTTCTCAATATCAAATCATGAAGGTGATATCAAATTGGTACTACTACATTCATGGTTTCAGACTGCCTTGAAATTCATCAGTTCCAGATATTTTGGCAATGTTAAAGCAAATTACAACCAGAAATTTCACAGGGATTTTTTTCAAGGTTGCAGGTACTTTGGCAGTGTGAAAGCAAAGTACTGGAACTTTCAGACCATACTGCGCTGGCTCGTAACTTCAGGAACATATCTCCAAGGGTATGTTTCGGGGAGGTGTGAATGCAAAATAATTAACAGGTATTTTGTAGCGTGAAAGAGTAATCGTAAGTTAATGGGGATTCTTGTAATCAAGTCGGTTTGAAACTCGTCATTTTGACAGGTATACAAGTGCAAGGTGTCAAGGATGGTGCCAGATTACACACACAGGTGAAAAGGATCATAAAGAAAAGTGGCTCAATGGTTCAAATCGTAACTTTGAGAAGTTTTGATAACAGATTAAAGCAGGGCCTACCGATTGCATTGATATTATGAAAGTGTTTTTTATGGAAAAAAATGAAAAATTTACCTATTCTACTACAGTCATATTTGGATATAAGCACTATTGTAATTTTCAAAATTCGCATGTAGGCGTACTTGTATCACATTACAGTTTTTTAAGGCATCACAGACTGTACAAGACATTCATATTTTAACACTTCAAGACACTTCTGATACAATTATCCCTGGTATTAAATCTTTCATGGGATTCAGCTGCAAAGCCTAAGCTTACATATGAGAACTCATGGTATCTCCAATGGCCAATCCCATAAACTTTTACATTCCATGTGAGACTTGAAGCGGTGATAAAATCCTTCTCTGTTTTCAATCATATTCAATGACTTGTAACAGGTATTTGATAGATTTACTGTAATCCAAACTAATCAAATGTAAATCATTTCAGAGGTTTCCTCAACTTTTTGACTACTGCACTGCATCCCCTCATTTCCAACCTGATAGGTTTTCATACTTACATCCACTCATATTAGCATCCTGTAGAAAAAACAGCACCCATGTAGGCCTACCCAATCTAACAGCTGATGCCAGGGGCAGGCAACAGAATCGCACCCACTTCCCCACCCCCTTCCCTCCTCCCCCAAACTTCTGACACTGAAACAAGTATCAAGAGAAAGGCTACCCCTACTTACTTTTGACACCAATTGTTTCTTTGGTTGATGACGGATTAAACCATGAAGGTTTCGTTCTTTACTATGTCAGTTTGTTATCAAGCTTAACTTTTGGTTTTATTCAAGATTTCTTACACCCAAGATGAAAATCTATATTTTGCTTTGCCTAATTTATCTGGGCCTGGCAGCCGCTGTGCAGTGCCAAATCGACGAGGCTCTATCCCTTTAATTGTTGAACGCCAAACAGGGTAGCTCAGCAACACCCATCTTTTAACGTATTTAGGTTAGACAGACGCAGCCGGGGTTTGAACCCAGGCCTCCCGGTTGTGAGACGAATGCTCTACCAACTGAGCCACTCACATGTAACGGTATCAACAAAAGAAGCAATCCATTCTGCAACGAAATTCCATCAAAGCTGACTAGACCAATCTGAAACAAGTTCTCTTCACCTTTGCCTCATTCTGAGTCACACCGTAATGTAAATCATTCAGTGAGGAAATATGACAATTAATGTCTCACTAACAAGGATTGAAATGAATTATGGAGCACCTTGCCAAGCTAGGGTCTACTCTATTTTTTTCCTGATCACAGTGGTAGCAATAACCTGCTCAACTTTCTAGCAGGCTGTTGAATGTTTGCTCCTGCACTATTACATTAAGATATAAAGATTTTATTTTTTAAAAATGCAGTAACAACATATGGTAATCTTGAGAAAGAAAAATTGTTCAAGAATTTAGAAATAACCTTGAATGAAATGATTGAATAGTGAAGAGGGTTTTTTAAGCTAAATACTATTAATACAAAAATAAAGATGGCAAATAATAGGATGCTTCGTTAGTTTTGTTTTTTGTTTTTTTTGCTTTTAATGATTATACACGTAAAGCCTGCTGAAACAAGTATCTCACAAAGGTATTGAAAAAGATGCAGGAATATGACATGCTATTGAAGCATTACAACTAAAACTCAAATTCATCAACTAAAAAATATTTTATGAGCCACAGTGGAAAATTCGAGAGAAGCTTTTTTTTAAGAAATGACCTATGTTTTATAAACTGAAATTATCCAAAATACAAGAAAGGAAAAAGAAAGAGTGAAGTAAAAGAGAAATTTGGAGTGGTACTCAGTTGGTTATCCCCCTCCCCCTCTAAAGAAAAGTACTAACATTAATAATTATAACAATAATATAATCAAAGTATGAATATAATCAAGTAGGCCTAACCAAATAAAGTTACTGGAGGCTTATAGAGGAGTGTGGTCTAATATTTAAGGAATTATTTATCTGTGACAAGCAAAGTTTTTGGATTAAAAACTTAGGGCTTGCCTTATTGATGTTTCCTTGGCAGATTTCACTCTATTGACTCAAAATTTATACAAAATTATGAAAATATTTTACAAAGAAATCACTTTAATTTAACTCCTCTCCAACTTATTCCAGCCAAATACAGTAACCATGGCAACTGAGCACTGCCATGCAAACGGAAATGGGCTGTATATCTTCCTTGCATTACACTTTAGTCATGAATTCCCGATGGCTGGGGCCAAGATGACACAAAGTTATGAAATTCCTCTGATATCATTCCATGGGAGACAATGAATCATGGTGTTTATTGTGAACTTCATAACACCCTCCCTACCCCTTTACCCCCCCCCTCCCCCTTCTATCTAGCTCTCTCTTTCTCTCTCTCTGGCAGAAGTCAAGTTTGGAGTGATTTCAAGGCTAGAATTGGTCATCCATCATCAGCAATTTAAGTTGTAAAATATTCATGCTAAGCCTTGCAATGCCACAGACAGTAGAGCAGGCGTGGTAATTGCCAATAGCGATTTAGGGAGAAGTTTTCTAATTTTGTCACTCTGGACCACGTCACAAACAGGTGGTGAAACCCACCAGAGTATTTTATCTGACTGTGTTACACACAGGACATAGGCTACTTCAAATCAATAGGAATTCAAAGAGACCTTATTCAGTATCGCTGAGCATATCATTATCATCATTGTAGTCGTGAACATCATCATCGCCATCACCATCATTATCATCATTACATACATCATTAATGCTTTTAAACTACTTCTGAAGTTTGCAGTCTAATTCATGCAACAGCTCGCTTGCTTCTGTTGGACACAGGAGTTCTGCCTTTTTAGTAATAGATCATGGCCCTACCACCTCTGCAGCATCTCTTCCTCCTCATCATCATCACCACCATCATAATCATTATCATGACCATCATCATCATCATTACTATCACCATCATCATCACCACCATCATAATCATCAGCATCACCATCACCAACATAATCATCACCATCATCATCATCACCATCATAATCATCATCCCCATCACCAACATAATCATCACCATCATCATCATCACCATCATAATCATCATCATCACCATCACCAACATAATCATCACCACCATCATAATCATCATCATCATCATCATCATCACCATCATTATCATCACCATCACCATCATCATCATTATCACCACCATCACAATCATCATCATTACTATCACCATCATCTTCACCACCATCATAATCATCATCATCACCATCATAATCATTATCATCACCACCATCATAATCATTATCATCACCATCATCATCATTATCACCACCATCATCATCATCATCATCACCATCATAATCATCACCATCACCATCATCACCACCATCACAATCATCATCATCACCATCATCGTGATCACAATCACCACATCCAAAAAGACAAGGTGGCTCAATGGTGGAGTGCGTGCATCATGAAAAGGACGATGTGGGTTCAATTCCCTGCCTAGTAATAAAAAATGGGACCTTCTAGCTTCTTGTAAAGCACTCTACTTTTATTTGGTGCAGGGCCCGCTGGGAAAACAGTTAATACAAGCTTTTCAGTAGTTACCCCTTGTAAATAAGAATTATTACATTATTATCACTGACATCATCATCATCATGATCACCATAAACCACAATCATCATCAAAATTAACACTTTAATAATTCTTACCTGTACACCTGAAGTCAGTAGTCTGCAATTCAGCCACTTTGAGCCCATGAAGTTGTCTAGGAGTCTCGCAAGTGGCGAAGAGGCCGAGAGTGACGTGCGGTCTCAACCAAAGGGCCAGCCAACTCAAGTGACAATCACAGGCCAGAGGGTTCTTGGAAAGTCTCCTGATGAAAATATGAAAAGAAATAAGAAACAGATATCAAATTATCATTATCATGATGGAATATGTGATAATGGTAAGAAAAAAAACAATCATTTGATCATTGACACTTGTGTTATTGTCACATCATACAGGGACAGCTTCAGTCTTTATTTCCATTATAATGTTTTTTAAACACGATTTCTCATTTCAAATATAAAGAATAGATAAAAGATGAAAATATTATTCTACTATTTCTTTGCAGTCAGTCTGATTTGAAATTCAAAGTGAGATGGAACATTTATTTTTCTAAAAAATAACGTAATTCTCACCTTCCGAATACTCTTTATTGACTTTTCAACTTTGTTATCTCATTACAAATTCATACCTAACTAAGCATCAAAAAGAAGACAAAGTATTCTTTAAAAGCTTATAATACATATAAATATCTCCAACTACTTCACTATAACATCTCAAAAAATAGGATTGTTTAAGTAACTCTATAGAGAATCCGTTTGTATTCTTTTTTTCATGCTTCTTAGAATATTTTTGTTTACTATCAAAAAAAAATTCTTCAGATGTCAGTGAAGTACAACACAATCAGATGAATAGATTTTGGTGTCCACACATCTTTCCCATTCTTTTCCAAATACCTTCCACTCCAGTCACCATACTGGTAAAATGCAATTACAGGTCGTTGACCGTGACCAAGCTCACTATGTATTGTCTTAAGAACTATCGATCCTTTTATCACACAGACCAATTTCAACAGTACTATCATGTGACTTCATTCTTCTACTCATTTTCATCACTTTGGTGAACCCCTTCGTCCCCATCCAATTATGGTTAGGTTTCAGTGACGTCAAAACCAACCAAGGCAGCTCAAAGTCCCTATCGGAATCTAAACTGGCATTGAAATTTCATTCATACCCTTTATCTATAAAGGATCTGCGATTCATGTAAATGTGGTAAATGTCACAGGTCTTCCTAACCATTCTTAATTTTCTCTATTCACAATTTTCAGAAGAGTGTATTACAAACTATGAGTAGCTGCAATTTCCACTCCCATCTCTGAATATACAAGAAAATGTCAAATCACATTTTTAGGTTGAAAGAAATTACCAACAATCTACAGTAGACTATGGATCATGCAATTTTCATTCGGGATAAAACACAATGCAGGTTTTTATTTACGTTTAATATGCTTTGCATTATGCATTTATTTATCAAACTGAAAAGAACTTTGTTGAAACTAGTAGGAGTTTTTAAGACGATGGTTTTCTAAATCTCATTGATGTAAAGAGATTCCAAGACTTTGCCCAAGTCACATTACTCTCAAACTCTGCTGTCATCTAAAATACTTCTCGTCAAAAGATTCACAACAACTCTGATGTGTCATGCTATTTAATGTAATTTGTATTTTGACATGCTTTGACAGAAAATCAATAATGTATTTCATCCAATCCCTTCCTCATCTGAATCTCCATTTGTCTCCCATCACAAACTGCAATGGCAAAGTTTTGGATCACCAAACATTGCATCTCCCTTCCCTGAATAAACATTGAACATGAAACAGAATCATGCTCTCAAACTCCGTCAAACATGGCACCAGATTTAATGGAAACAAATATAGATTCATCTGAAAGAGGATACATTAGGCACATGTATCCAAGATTTGCTTGAATTACCCAATGCAAATAACTTCTACCCATCACATTAAAAAAAACAAGATATTTGAGAGGTATATAGCATGAAGGTTTCCATTTGCAATGATTTGTGGAAGACATGTTTCAAACCATGAACACAATATCCCTTCAAGCATTTCATGCTATTGTCAAAGAATCAGACATTGTTAACACTTTCAATCAATTTTCATGTTGCAAAATTGATGGAAAGTGTTAACAATGTCTGATTTTTTGACAATGCATCCATCGTCAAACTATACATGTACTGTACATATTACAAATAAATGTCTCAGAAGAATGAAAATCTTGGATTGGTCAAATGTTTCAAAATTGTAATAAAATATTAAGGTCAAGTTCTTTTCTTTTTCTCTTCTGTTAAACTACCCCCCCCCTTAAATAAAAGAAGAAAGAGTGGATAAGAAATACAAACACTTGATTACCTATTTGCTGCAAAGTATTTCCGAGAATAAACTTTGTTTTCTATATTTGTACATACCTCCACTTAATAATTATTAGCTCTGGAGCTGTCCAATGAATAGCTTCATTGAACTGGCATTTAAAAATATGAGACAAATTCTTTTTCAGAAGTCTAAAAGAGATAAATTCTAAATAAAAAGTCTGAAAACATGAGATGAATTAAAAACAATTTTAATGAATATATCAACAAATCAAACCCATTTTCAACCTGAAAATTGTTAACATATTTTTTTTAGGAATTTCCTTCATATTTGTGTATCATTTCAGTAACACAAGAGGAAACTTACAGTTGTTTAAGAAAACTCATATGCGTGAAACTGCTACTGCGGAGAGTCGTCAAATTGTTGTCGTTCAGATATCTGGAAGACATCAGGAAAAAACAGAAAAGAAATTTAGTGATGTGAATGCAGCTCAGCAAGAGAAAAAATAACTATAACACATGGAATTCCTTTTGTTAACAATGTAAATCAAGCTGGGAATTCAACTCAGATATTGAAACAAAATGTGATATATGATGATGATCAATGAAACCCTGATATCAAAAAGAAAGCAATATTTACATACCATTCTTCTATAATATATCTTTTGATGTTTAAAAGAGGAGATGGGGATATTTTCTTTGTTGTAATTTTCTTACTTGTCACAATAATGTCTAAAGATTTTAAACAGCAGTCACATATAGTTATTTCTGGAAAAATGTGAAAGTGAAGTTTTAGATATTGAAATAATAACCTTGAATTTCATATTTATAAATTTCGAACAGATGAAACAATTCTTGTGAATAGTCATCAAGAATTGATTTTCCTCGACACAGTAGAGGATGAGAACCAATTAGCCATATTTCTATCAGTTATCGTATCCCAGAATTCTCTGACCTATCGATTGCGTTTCAAGGAGAGGCCCAGACAGACTCGTAAGTCGATGAATGAGATAACTTGCACAAATTAGACCGTGCCCTCGTAATGAACTTATACAAATTTGTCTCCTTGAAAGCTAAAAGGATACAGACCAAATGCCTTCCAGTGGACATATACTCATTGAACCATACCCCATCCTTAACCAGAATTAGCATTCTAATTGACATGAAGGTGATGATACTACTACGGCATGGTGTAAAATGTATGCATCATAACAATGAACTGACAGGAGACACACCCATCGTCCCTGCTCAATTATTAAAACTTCATTTCATAAACATGAACAAGGTACTGCACGGTCATAAAACAGTTACATAAAGGTATAAGAAGGAGCTCTTAATAGTGTCTACATCCAGCACCAAAATGCAGCATAAGTGAATGCAATATGGGGTGCAATATACAAAGAGGGAATTTAAAAAAATCACCCCAAAAAAAAATATTTTAAATCTCACAATCAGGGCATTCAAATATACATGTATCTTCAGGCAAAATCTGATGCTGTAGGATGATTGGATGTTTTATTAACAGTGACAGATAAATTTCAGACAAGTATCATACACTGACAAGAAGTATTCCTTGCCTGGTGTAAATTATACCTCATTAGCCAAAATGTTAGTTTGTCTTTTTCAAATTGCAATATGAAAATTTCACAATGAACATGCCATTCATTCAATTTGCAAAATGCTACTCATGCAATGCTGGTTTGTCGTGAAATTGAATTACCATTAGGGTAAAAGCTCACTCTTTTAAATCAATATGGAAGTCAATAAGTTCTTTGTAAAATATCATTAATACACTGCCTTAATTACATCCGTAGCCCTCCACTCTAATCAATTGATTCCTGTCAATAAACAATGGGGTTTCTTCCAACGTTCCCGGATCAATTTAATGAGATACAGGTCATATACCGGATGAACCTAATGACAAGGGTATATCTTCACATTCAATCTTTGAAATACTTGGTGAGAAAAGAAGAATGCAATAAACCAGAAAATGTAGAAGCTTTAATAGAATTTACTTCAGAATGATTAGTTCTTTCCATTATAGCATCAATTTAACACCTAATATTAAAGAAAACAAACATCTGAAGTAAAACAAAAACATGCCTCCAGATTATTTATTGGAATCATCTGTTAGGGTTTATGGAAGAGTCACCTCATGGAAGCTAGCATTATTTGTAATATTTATATCAAAACTATCTTAAGTTTTCACAAAAATTAATTCAGATACTTACAGAATTTCAATGTGTTTAAGGGGTCTGAATGAGCCACTCATAATGCAGACGATTTGGTTGTTGTGTAACCGTCTGAAAAGAAAATAATAAGTGAGTTCAATGCTATATTCTACAAAAATGAGTTCAAGCAATTGCTATGGTCAACATATTCATGGACATGATATATATTCATTAATATTCATGAAAAGTGCAGGGTTAAAAAAAAACTCTAATGCAGCCAGACATGAGGATCCTTTGGCTACGTATTGAACTTAACATGAGCCACCAAGATTACTATAATAGGGCTGTATGCACCAGCCCGACTTTTTAATATTAGCGCGCTATTTCTGATCCGGCAAATTATCCTGATCTGAACAATCTCGAGATTATTTGTAATAGAGATACAATCATCGGGATAGTTCGCTGGATTAATCTCGAGATTGCAATCCCTAGTCAACTTGGGATTATTTGCAAAATAGTGCGCTATTTACGAATTATCCCGCTAATTCACAGGTGCAGACGCACTCGGGATGGAATATTCACGGCGACACATCATAATGCATCAATGCCTCGCTCGAACACGAATTGCCCTTCTTGCGCTGGTGGAGATGAAGTTTCTTGAATCTCGAGATAAATCGCGAAGAGGGCCCATCGTGCTAAAATCTTGAGATTGAGCAAACTCAAGCTGGTGCAGCACCGCCTAGTGTATGACATAGTTTCTGTATTTGATAACAGGGATTTTTTAACAGCACTCATCTCATGAATGATCATCTTTAACTTCCCATTATCCAAACATTTTAAATCATTCTCTATTCACCATATTCTTTCTTAATTTTTTCCATTCATCATTTCTAATTTCATGGGGGTTTTTCGTTCCAAAATTTCTCGGCTTAATAAGGGTCATAAATCAGATGAAACAGTGATGAAAAGGAAGCAACTATATAACAAGTTTGGAAAAGCAATTCTCTGGGAACTCCCATTCCATTACAACATAATGGGTGTCATACAGTCATGACAAAGAAATGTTTATACTCTTCAAATGATGATTTATTTGCTTTCAGATGCACAATAGATAATATTGTTAAGATTAACAGGAGATAATCCTTTAAGAAAAAAGTCATTAGCATTTGAAAAAAAATCTTTATGTTTTGGAAAATATCATTATTCAAGTATAAAAAACGGAATATGACATGAATTACTCACAGCTGACAACCCGAAGCCAATTCAAATCCCTCAGAAATTAATCAATCTTTATAGTGCATTGCCTTTTAATTTCTTTATTCCATTTTTTTCCTGATCATGATCAATTAACCTACAATTCTGACTTTTATAAATGTAATAGCTTATAAAACTAAATGGAAAGCTTACATAAAGCCAGTTTCATATAACTTGTAATGATTTAAAAGACTTTTTAACATCCATCTTCATGAAATAACATGAGTTATTCTAATGAATAGGCCTATATTATATGTCATTTACATTTTCAGAAAATATTAAAGCAACTGATGTAGAATGCTAATTCTTTGGACAATGTGTACTGTATAAAACCCAAACATGTTAAGAGGGATATTTTTAGCATCTAGAACCCTTTTATTGCAACCAAGAAATCATACGATTTCTGAACAAAGAATCAAGAATTGGTGGCGAACATCGATTCAAGAATGTCCCAAGAAATGCTATTCCATGTGTAAAAACAAAACTTTTTGAAGAATCCTTACATGTACCGTAAAAATATGCATGACGCAGGTAGATCATGCTAATTGCTACGTCTTCGCATTGTTTAGTAAGTGAGCTTGCGGAACTGAGTCCATGCCATTGTAAAACACCAAGCACTGGTAAATCCTCACCCTATTAATCGCATTGTATCAAAGACAGGACAGGAACGGATATCAATATTTAGGTGGTAATCATCGGGTACTACCTATCAAGAATAGCCATCAATACTGCTTAATTATGTATGATCATGTGATGCTAATACAGGAATAAGTCCCTCTTAAAAAACCCTTTGAATGGTTTTAACTTGTTAAATGTGTGTTTCTCCCTCTCCCGACTGTGTACAAGGTCGGGAGAAGTATTAACAATTTCTATATAATTGTGGACGACTTTTCTCTTCAGATTGTTGGAACACTCTGGAAGAAAAGGTAATAATTGTTGGATCCATTATAGTTATCCTTGCCAAAATAAAAGAAGCCAGAGAAGGAAGCTTTCACATGTCTTCAAGGAGAGGGAAATGATGAGAAAGAGAGGAGAAGACATGGGACAAAGGAAGAAATGACATCATCAAATGTTCTGGAAGTTGGTTTCTCATCTTTTATGACAAAAAATGTTCATTTTAAAATTTAGAAACTTTTATAGAAAGTAGAATTAAACATCATTCAACTGAGAGAAAATTAGAAATACATAGATTACAATTTGAATGTTCTGTTTTTTTAACTTCATGTAATTTATTATACGATATATTTTGAGCCAGGGGTATCCCTTTAAATGATTTGAATTCAAATGTACACGTTTGTAAAAAGAGAGCATTGTACTTACAAGTCCCTGATTACTGAAGCTCCACGGAATACCTTTCGGTCAATTTTTACCAGTTGGTTATAACTCAGGTCTCTGTAAAGATACAAAACAAAATCAATTGCAATAAAAGCATGTACATTCCTATATATAACATTGGATATGACTGCAAGAGAGACTGATAGTGATAAATACAGTATCAGGAGAAGAATAAATCTTGTTAGTTAAAATATGCATCTTGACCGTGATGGTTGTTTTAAATAACATTTATTTAAATAATAATTCTTGGTATAATCTTAAACAGCACTGTAATATTTTTAACCAATAAGAATAAAAAAGGGAAAAAATGAGAGGATGCATCATCAAATCAATGAACTCTCCATTTCCATGTAAAATAAAAAACTGCTAAAACAGTTCAACTATGGGTGTGTTAAATGTCTCTTTCCAAATTTGAACGGAAACATGGATTATGATTGAAAACTCAATTATGAAACATCGAACATAAACATGATCAGCGGTGCACTGTTCAGTGTCACAAATATAAAGCCATTTATATGCTGATTGTCTTTATATTTCCTGCTTTCATTAGCACAGCTTTAGTCTGCAGTTTGACCCATTACAAGAAATGTCCGTTCTTGCACCTGTTTGTGAGGCTTCCACTGCGAGAGTAAATTTAACAACATTTCAATAGTGTTCAATGTCACATTCGCGATGCTCAAGGTCAGGAGTTGATTGCGTTTACAAACGTATCTTTTTCGAACATTTAAATTTTCCTCCAAATCGTGATTTGAAAGACGTTTGCTTTTACGACCAAGAATAGAGAGCATCGAACACACCCTTTGTTTCTCATTATATCCATGTTTTTGTAACGTTTTGAATCATGATTCATGATGCTAGTTATATTTCGAAACCAACATTAAACACACCCTATGATTCTTTGAAAATGCCTCAGATTTCTACAACAAATAAACTGTGAGAGGAAAAGGAGAAAACACTATAAATATTAAACATAATTCACAAGAAACCTTCATACGATACTATGCATGGAAAAAAGGGCTGTGTGCAGGATTTGCGCAGGGACGGGCCAAATCCTGATATATTGCGGGAGCCGCTGATAAGATCAAGACAGAATTTATCAATTCACAACAGAACACAGATTCATCATATCTTCCTTCCTCCTACAAAGGCTAGCATATACTAGATCACACTTCCACTCTACCCCTAAGTGAAAAGGGATCATCGATGGGAACACTAGAGGTACAAGTCAAACGCTCTGGGGTAAAAAAAAAAGAAGACTGGTATCGCATATGATGGATAACACAGCTAGCTGGCTGGCTCACACAGCTTCAACCATTTGCGTTCTTTCTATTCTTGTCATCAGAATGGTTAGAAGAAAGATTTTGTGGGAGATACATTCTATAAGATTTATGGTTTGGTATCAGCTTCAAACATAAACATCGTTTCTTGAAGTTAGAGTTAAGTGAGAGCAGTTGACGGATGGCCTCTTTCCCAAATGCTTTGTACATACATACACGTACATGAAATTTGATCATCATTATCAAGTTTATGTCTTTAATAAAGACTATGGCCTGTATTCTAATATCAGGTTTAACTTTATAGACTATGGTATAACTCTGTGCTAAAATTATGGAGAGCCAAAATTTAAACAATTCTGTTTATATTGTATATTTCTTGTTTATTATTTTGATTCCTTTTGCTCTCATAATGAAAAAAAATACTTAAAAATACTTAATTTATCATTCCCAGAAAATTACGAATGATTTGAGTGTCAAATGAGAATAATAAATTGAATGTGTACTGTTAGTAATTTGTGCAACCACATTTTGCTATCCAGACTGAAACCACAATTTTAAACCAGGGTTTAATTTAAACCTAAGTTCAGAATACAGGCCATTAAATTTATGTCAAATTTCACCCAAAAAATGATTCTTTTTCCTTGCATAAATTAGATAACATTTATCTACCTAAATGATGCACACGATTGGGATGTTTCACAGTTGAGACCCCCCTTTTTTGCACTTCTCAAATTTTTATGGAGGACCTAAAAAAGGCATCACCTAAAAACCCAATCAATGCCATGTCACCATGAATTGCAACAGCACTCCTAAATACAGGGTCTTTCTCTTTCTCCAAGAAATGTTTATATGACCAAGGAGTGACATTCTATACAAAGGTCACACCATCCATTCACTATGGAATTATGTATTTACCAAGATGAGATGTTCATAAATATTTGTATACAACCTAGAACTACTATCATACGAAGAGGGTCGGTAAGATTTGTTCCTTGCCCTGTTCACATCTCACATCAGATAGAAAGGGCGAACAGGTGAAAAGCAGGGTCCCGTTGCATAAAAATTACTATTATAGTAACTTTTCAATGGTATCTTTCATGGAATCCTTGATTCTGATTGGCTGCTGAGCACTGTTACCATGGTAGTTACCATTGGATGGCAAAGTTACTATAACAGTTACTTTTATGGAAAAGGGCCCCTAATCATCCTACAGAATATAATTTCAAAACCACAAAAATGACCAGTTCATATGATCTTATTAGATCATATCCGCATGAAAACATATGAAGAAGCAAGATCTATAATTCTTCAGTCATTCTGTCAAGAAAATATTTGTGTTTTCACTATTATATAAAAAAAATTATTTTATAGAAAACAAGCTCTAAAATGAGACAACTACAAATCTAGACTTAAATCACTGCTATATCTCAACAGAGTTAAAAAAAACATTAGATTTTGGATGTAAGCGGGACCCATGTATAAACAGAGAAGCTGTATGGCCTTCATGTGGACCCCTCCCTCACTCCGCCCATCCACTTGCTGCATATTTACTCTGCAGTATTCCCTCGGGGACTCATCTTTAGTTTATGACACTGTGTTTGCTATTTCAAATTTAGATTGTTAAAAGGCTTGCATATTTACAGAGTGATTGTACTTTCCAAGATGGATAGATTTCTCCATGTTTCCACAGCTCAGAGTACGATCCAGTAGTTGCTTCAGTATATCTGCAAGCAAGCACGTTTCGACTTCACAACTAAAATCTAATGTAAAGCTGCAGGATCTATTTCCTGGTTTCCCCAAAATATACTTTTCATGTTTTTATCCTTTTATTGTTCTCATTAGTTGAAAATGTGGAGGAATTGCTGAATACACACAGGCAGGCCTGCTTGGGAGTGTTTTCCAACTGATATCTTTGATAGGAATGCCTATCTTGAGAAGTTGTTTTCATTTACAAATTCTTATCATTTGCAACTAGCCGTCTTTGAAATGTGATTGAAATATTTGTTATTTCATTTAGATAAACTACAGGTATAATGGGGGAACCTATAGCGATGCACTTTGTTTTCAAATGATATTACTAAGCCAATGTTAATATTTGAACAAATTATCTTTCACTAATTTGTAGTAAATATTCTAAAGATCCCTTAAACCAAAAAGAAACTATCACAAAAATCACTAATTAATACGAAAATCCTGTTGTATTTTCCGAACACCTCTTGTGGAAGGTAGAAGGGGTCCTAAAGCTACACACTCGATTTATCATGCTAAGAAATAGTATTTCCTGTGCCTCAATTTCTAAAATATGTCCATATTACATGTATTATAGGAAAATATGAAATGAAGGTGAATATAAGTCAAAAATTCTGAACATTTGTTGATTTTCTCTGCATTCAAGGATTTATGCAGATCCATATCTGTAGAAAATTGAATAGGATCATTCGTCACTCTGCAGTCACAGCTTCATACACAGGTCTAGCGTTGCTTTAGGATCCCCTACCATATATGCAACTGGATTTATTCCTGTAACATCTTGATTTTTGGTCTAAAACTAGATGGACTCTCCAAATTTCAAGAATCGATCCATCAAACGGTTCTTTAGTGAGATTGACAACCCTAAAACATGCCTTCGCCAACCATCTATTGAAAAGAAGCATTTAAAAAATATTTCACAAAACAACCATTTGCAAAATGCATATATCTCTCGATTAAAAAAAAATACTGTCTGAACGATGAAAAATTATCAGGTGACAGTACAGAACAGGCCTACAGTACATATACGTGTACATTCACATATATACAGTATGTAAATTTCATAGTACCCATTGCTAGAAAGGCAATATTCTTGTTTAAAAGATTCCTCTCTTTTCACTATTTGGGACAAGTCAACATTATCTGCAAAATAAATTAGACTTGCACATACTCTTTTATCATTTCTGAATTGAATATCTATGTTCAAGATGTCGGTCTCCGCCCACTGATAAGTCTCTGTTTATCATCTTGTTACCCAAGGACAAACATAAGACTTGTTCACATGAGAATATTCTAGTTAAGTAGAGTAAATTTTTAATTTCTCGCATTTGGTATTCGACCATCACTTCAGGCTTTTAGTATTAACTTGGACCAAAATAAAGAAGATTGATAGTTAAACCTTACCTACAAACTGAAAGTTTTGAAATTATTTTGGGAAAAAAAAGTTCTATTTACTCAATGTATGAGTGGGCACTCCTCTTAAATAGATCATGGGAAGGCTATTATTAAAATTTATCTGGAAGTTTGGAACAGGTGCCATCCATATCAGTAACTACACAGTAAATTTTATTTCAACCATACCCTCAACTTAAATCTTAACAGAAGTCCATGTGAACCTTCCTGTAAAGTCATGGACCTTGTATCTTTAAAGTTCCAAAAGAAACAGAGAAACGCACAGTTCATCACCTTTCCTTTCCTCATTCAATTGATAATAATCCTGATCATCATAGAAAATTCAAATTTATATGGGAAACCAAAGTTCTATTCATACCTATATACAGCTTAGATTGCAGGGGGAGGGGGTAGCCCGCAGCCAACAACTGAGGTTTCCTGTTCTATATATTAGTTAGATCCACCATCCAATTTAGCTAAATGAATTAGCATACAATTTGTTTCTACTTGAGGTTTTAAATCAAATCAGTAAATTGAACTGATGGGGATATTCCTAAGAGGGTGGAGTTTTCTTTACATGATTCCAAAAAGAGGGGCATTCTAATAAAGCCCATGTTAATTACTTGATGGTAATTAGTGGGTCTTCATGCCATGACATACAAAAGGGGAAAGACTCAGTTCTCTTCATGGTATATTGAATACCTACAATTTTGGAGTCTCCCGAATCAGAAAAGATTCTGAACAATTAAGCTAGACATACCCAAATAATAAAGCAACTAATCCTTACCCAGACAGTTCACATCAATTCAAAAGGAATGGCTCCAGTTATATTTGTTCCCATGTGTTTTGCAATTAACCAAATCATCAATAGTCTTATACAAATAACAGACTTATCATAAAGCCATGTTCTCCACCCAATCTAGGATGATAATATTCAGTTGTTTTTTCAATGATAATAATATAAACAGTTTTAACAAGGACTTGAATTCATTTTGCATTAATGTGTCCCTTTAAACTATATAAAGAAACAATAAATGTATAGATTTTACCTGTATGCATCGGCCTATAAATAAAATTTCAATCATTCCGACCATAAAACTGACTCGCTCCAATTTTCACATCATTCCGTTTCTGATAACAAAGATTGTTCCAATTTTTTCAAATGACTTTTAGTTTTATTTAACTATCAGAAGTTAAGTTGGGACCAGGGAGTTACATTCATGTTGAAACCACCGTTTTGGCTGTAAATCAACAAACATTCCTGCTGTCATTGTATAAAAGAGCATACTACATGAACCAAATGACAAAACCTCCCCCTCTCTCCTCCCCCTCATCCTCCCCTCCCATCTCTATACAGTGGACTACCATGTAACCTTATTGGTGTCAAGAGACTTAATCCCATTCCCCAATTAGGATTAGTGTAGCATGACACTTAAGGGGGATGATCCCAATTAAACCATCAAGGGATTCCAATCCCTCTTGCTGCAAGTGATAAATGTAGTTTACATGATAAAGGCTGCGTTTATGCGACCTCAACCCAGAATCATGATTGGAATCACGATTTGAATCATGATTCAAAACAGCAACATGAATCACGATCCGACAGAATCAGCGTTTATACGACCATCTTTCTAACGCTGTTTCTCCCTGAATTCGGGCCGATCCAGTGCGCATCACAGTGCGCAGTTTGACCCAGGAAGTATAGGTCAACATTTTCGCGCGTGTTTCTAACTTCACGTCGGCTGCTAGATTTTTGCTGCCACCGGAGCTAACGTACGCGCGATCGTTTGTGCAAGTGCAACTCGGCTTCCGAAAAATAAATCTTTTACTTCCAGAATTCCGTGTATTGTACCTCTTATTGTTTTTGTTTACTTGTATTCAATCTTGTCGGTTCATCAAAAATGGTGTTCGGTAGCCGTAGTACTGGGCACGAATTCTGTTAATTTTGTCTCGACAGGCGGTGCCACATCTCCGTTGAAATCCCTCCCTTGCAAGTAGATCGTCTTATATTTCTGTGAATCCCGGTAAGGGATGCTTGTGCTTCAGGCTGAGCCCAAAGCACAAGCAGAGCCCTGAGTTCGTCGTCAGTCCAATTTGTGCCTTTGGAACTTGAAGACATGATTGATGAAAACAGTGAAATCAGGGTGACCAGACGTCCCGTATTTCCCGGGATTGTCCCGTATTTCAGAATATTGAACAAAATGTAGTTAATACATTTAAAAGTGACGAATTTTCATTAAATAACCAACAGCTGACGAAGCAGGGACAACAATTAAATCGATAACTGTAAACTTTTGCAAGTTCTGCGATGATTTCTTGCTAATACATTGCAAACGAACAGGCCTCCTGCCTGTGTGTATGTGTGGCAGGCTACTAGCTACGCATGGAGGATCGAAGCAAATTCTCAATGGTGCAAACACCTCACATGATAAACAGTTTTTCCACCAAAATAATCACAAAATCGGCGGGAAATTCTTATAATTATACTATGGATTCTCAGTTTAATGATTTGGAGATGTAATCGGAGGAAAATGTTATTGACTTTTCATAGTTGTTTCAGCTTTCGTTTTGAGTCTTGGTGTGCACGATGCCGCGATGTTTCATCTAATTTTTAAGTTTGACAATATGTTTCACTTTGAAATTCATATCAATTTGTTTGCGCTCCTTTTTTGCAGTGCGTAGCGTGTTAAATGATTTCCCTATGGAGAATAATAGAAAATACGTAGTTTTTGAGGGATTTACTAAGATATCTCCCAAACGCGTCAACAAGGTGATCTATCAAACCAGAATAGAATAGAGCAGATTCTCACCTTGAACATGATATGATTTTCAGTCAATTTTAGTCAAATTAAGTTCTGTCACTTTTGAGGTTTTTGGAACCTTTCTTGATGATTTTGGAAATCCATTTGTACATGAGCCAATGGGCAAGTGCGGGAAACGAAACGTTTGGTGCGACTTCACATTGTTGTAAAAAAATATATACGTCACATTAGACCCTATCAAAAAAAGACATTTTGCAGAAAATGCTGTAGATTGCGAATACCTGAGAATGATTTTGATTGGATAAAAAAAACCTCTGTCACTTTTCACATTTGCAAAAGCTTTTGCAATTTTGGTCACTATAGTTTGGCGGCCGGTTCAGCCGATGGCATTGTGTGTACACAGTAAACACGCATAGCTAGGCAACGCAGCGCGTGAAGAATGTCACTATTCGTACACAGCGACGACTTGAGTGTATGTTGGATAGGACCGTACCATTTTTGACCGGGGGGTGTGCTAATGAATGCAAGTGATCAAGAAGAGTTACAAAACTGAAGGGAGTGAGAAAACAAGGAAAGTGAGAGGGAAATTTATGAAAACAAGTAATGCGAGGAAAAATTACAAGAAAAGGAGAGAAAGGAGAAGAAGTGAAAACACGCAGCTGAGTGCGCTCACGATATGTAAGTTGAACACCCCTGCACCGCAATGTAGCAGCCCGCCACTATACACGTAGACTGCCTGCACGATGCGAAGACAGCGGCGCGTATTAGTGACTGTGCGTTAAACGTCCCATTTCTATGCCTTATAAAAGGAGCGTTTTTTGTACACAACAAATTGATATGTTATTCATTTCTAAAACATTTTATGTTTAAAATTTTAAAAATACATTTAAAAAACACCAAATAAAGTTATGATTTTTATTAGATGATTGGATTTTTTGTTTACTTGAAGTTTGAACTTTTCCCTTTTCTTTATATACCCTATCCTTTCTGCTTGCCCTTTTTTGTTCCATCTATCTTTATTTCCTATCTTTCTTTCCTCGACATTTTCTTTTCTCTCTCTCTCTCTCTCTGTTCATTTTTCTTTCTTTCCTTCTTTATCCAATATACTTTTTTATTTCCTTCATTCTTTCTTTCCTTATAATTACCTTGGCTTCCTTCTCTCTTCGTCTCCTGTTTCTTTTCGTTCTTTCTCTCCTTTATTTTCTATTTTTTCGTTCTCTTCCCCTTCATTCTTCCCTTCCATTCTTTATTCCTTTCTTCATTTTTCCCTTCTTATTCTTTTCCCTTATTTTTATTTTCTTTCTTTTGTTTCTTTCAAAGAATGAAGGAAACATGTTTATTTCCTTCATTCTTTCTTTCCTCCTTCTTTTTCTCACCTTTCCCCCTTTAATTGTCTCCTTTATTTTGCGAGACATTTATTAATCTTCCCTTCCTTCCTTTCTTTCTTTCTATATTCATTTCAAAGAATGACGGAAACCTTTTTTTATCTCTTTTATTATTTCTTTCATCCTTTTATTCTAACTTTCTGTTATTTTTTCTGTTTTCCTTTATTTCCTTTCCTTCCCAATCATCTCTTTTCTTTCTCTCCTTCATTCTTTCGTTCACCTTCCCTTCTAATTCTTTATATTTTTTCAAAAGTCTTATTATTATACTATGGATTCTCAGAAGCCCACACTTTGTGTGGGCTTCTTTGTTGATCTTCGTTTGTCAATTGTCCCGTATTTCATTTTGTGAAATCTGGTCACCCTGAGTGAAATATACAAATGACGCTACAGTACAACCCGGGGTACAATACACAGAATGATAATTCCTAAATGCACATGACAATTGGCATATACCGGTACTAGTACACTGGCAATCTGCTACACGAAAATTAACCTGCACGAAACACAGCGCGCGCCTTTGAGTCGAACCCGGAAGAAGCACGACACAATGACGTCATAGAATCATGATTCAAATCACGATATCGTTTATACGACCCTTTTCGTTCGTGATTCTACAGAAACGTCTTTCCAAACGCCCCTTTTTCCGTGTTTCATGTTTGTGATTTGAAAGACGTTTATTTCCACTTTCGACTAAACGCAATCGTGATTCTGCAGAATCGTGATTTGAATCATGATTCTAATCATGATTCTAGGGTAAAAAAGTGTCGAATAAACGCACCCTTAGGCCGACAACACAGGGTGAGGGGGTTGGTGAGGATTCCATAAGGAGGGGTGGGGAGAATTTGTTCATGCCTGGAGATTTATACAAGATCATATTCAAGGTTAAATTATACAAAAATATAAAAAAAAGAAACCTGCATGTGGGTCAGAGTTCTTGATAATGGTCTACATGTACATGTACAGTAGTTCAAGCATAATTTCTCTTGAGCAATTTCCATATACCTCATTTTTTTATCTTTATTGGAACTGAACTTAAAACCACTACCCTACTTGAAATATATTGGCCATTTATCAGACAAGACAAATTAGTCAAGAACATTATTACTTTTACTTAATCATACCTCACAGATTTCAAAGCAAATATTCTTTAGGGGCCTAAATGTTTCTGTAAAGCTAAATTTGCAGGTCAGTTGTTTGTAGCTCTTTCAAGCTTTATGCAGGCTTACTCAAGCCAAGCCCTCATTTTCCATCAATAGTTCAACCTATATTTCATCTTCTCTGGACACTTTCACCTTCCATTAAGATTTCTAAAAAATCCCACCATCTTTTCCATCTCCATCTTACCCTTCCTCCTCCCTCCCCCTGTTAAGTCCTCCCTACTCTTCCAGCTCTGGTTCTGCCTGTATGTGGATTATCCGCATAGTTTGCATATTTCAGAAAATTAGACCATCAAGAGTGAACTGGATCAGTGGAGAATAAACTTGTCACTTACTCAATGCACTTGGCCTTCGAGTGCTCTAGGAGAGTGTAATCTACACCATAATGTTTGAATTGGGAAGTTGTGTTGGCAGAAATGGAGGCGTATACAACATTACACATGGCATTGTTAACGTTTCACTGACTACACAGGCTTTGTTGATGGAGTTTGTTGAAATGTTCAGTTTATTCTTACTTTAATCTACAATCTACATTCTACATATAAAATATCATTACACTTCATCTACAAATTTTTTAAAGAGACAATCAACCAGATATTCCGTAGATAGGGCCTCAAAAATATATTATGTAAACAGTATTGTACTGAAATGCAGATGTAAATAAAGACAGGGAGAAAAGAGAAAACAAGTATGAAACTAATTTCATATGCTTGTTTAGAAGATGTATATTGTTGATATTCAAAACAAAGAAAAACTGAACAGCAAATAAAAATATCCTTATCAAGAAATAAAGTAATAGTGATTAGTTTTGAAATGCACTTCAAATGTTTCAAAAGTGTTAACCCTGACACCTCTGTCACCTTAAAACGCTGACATACTTCACAGCTGACATGAAATGCCATCTGATAATTTGATAATGACACTGTGATCAATGTGCTACATTATCCAATGTGAGACTAGGAATGTCAATTGCGCTGACAGCATGCCTCTTACCTGGAAGGTGGTGGCAGCAGTGGGATAGTCAATGGGATTAAAGGGGAATTCAAAAAATCAAAAACTTCAAAGTCTGATACTTTCTTTAATAATCTTTGAAGAACTTTTCCTCAAAACTTCACCAATAATCTTTACTTTTTTGTATTATTCAACACACTTTTCTTCAAGGTGACTTCCCCTTTAATGAAAGAAGGTCTATCCCTATTGTGGAATACATATACATTGTAGGGGTCACTCCAAGGAACTTATTTGCAACTGATTGTAAATTATATCTATTGCAAATGACAATTGCAATTTTTTTTTTATATGTCAATACAGTCAAATCAAACTGTTTGTTTTCCTTGCACCTGTGATTTTATTTTGTTCAACTGCACCGTCAAGCACAAGCACCAGACACACAAATCGCCTGTATTCATTTTCAAGTGTGAAGGACACAGGTCTACCCCTGAAGAAGAAGAAGAACTGTACTTTCAGTTGCAAGAAGCACACAAGATTTCAAACTTGTGATTACTCGCTGAAATTTAGGATTCACCAACAGTTGATTGCAAGATATTTTTTGCAATACTCCCATGGTAGACAATTAGCACTTGGGCAATTCCACAGGTTGGGACAAATCTGTAACGTGAGTAACCGACACATTCCAAAGATTTGCCAGGAGCATAATAGAATTTCCCAAGTTTTGTTTTTATACAAAGGATAGTCAGACTGTGTACTTTGTTGTGATACGGAGATGTTTAGTTCCTATCGATAATAATGGAGTTACAGCTCCAAGTATGAGTCAAGGTGTCTCCAAATGTAACGTGAGTAACCGTGGAATAGCCCATTTACATAATGTTTTGAAATGAGCCGCTATCTAACGCCACTGTATAAAAATATATTTTACAAAATAGACTTAAATGAACAGTGGAAGTTCTTTGTCAATCAAAAGAGGATTAGAAGCACATGATGCAAAGTTAATTTCTCTTGAAAACAGCAGCAAAACTTTTTTACACTCACTCAAGGAACGAGAAAAAGATATTTCTACCTTACTGGTAGGCCCCAAAGAGAATCAGCGCATCGTTCACAAATACATTGCCTTCATCACCACTCAACTACAGTTTCTAACTACCTTCATTAACTTTAAAAGACTCATCACTTATTCAACCAACGATTTGCTTGTGGACTTCTGCCCTCTGGTGGGTGCCAAGCTATCGCTTTCCCAGGCATCCGAGGCAAAAGCAACAAGAGTGATTAAATATTCACTTGCGGATATAGGAAGCATATTAATTATTGAACTAGATGCAGTGAAGCGGGTCTCTGCTTTGCAATCCATCGGGATAGTGCGTGTATACAAACATGGATATTTGATACGTGTAGACTTTTACAGATAGGACAAATCCAGGTCAAATGAAGCAGATCGTTCCAATTGGTTTTATTGGACTATCTGTCACTTTGTAACATGAGATATTGAAGTTTGAACAACATGAACTATTAAACCATTGTTCTCTTATGTGTCTCAATGGAGAGAAGACATATACTGGTCTTTTTATCGTTCACTTCTTAAAAGTTCAAACAAAATGAAAACCAGATTTCATTAAAAGGCTGCACCATTTGAAAAAAAATAGTACAAAGCATGAAAGTGGCAAGTGTCTTATCTTCTGTTTATTTAATAATTGTAGCAAGAACTACCGCATTTCCACTTATATTATATGATATTTTTTCTCTGGGAAGAGGGATTGAAAAAAAAGGGGACCATATGTTTCCATTAGGAAACAGGGATACATAACTTTATCAAATGAGTTTAAAGTGGAAGAAGAGCACATTTTATAGATTAGTGAAAACAAGAAATCAGAATGAAATCTTCAACTTGGAGAATATTGCAGCGCATGAAGGAGTAAAATATGGGAGCCTTATCAAAAATTAATTTCAGCATCTGACTGAGCGATATAAAAGAAAAAAAAGTGCAAAAGGGCACTGGAAGGAGATAAATAAATTAAAGTGACATTAACAGTGAAAGATAATATGCTGAGAGCATCATGGGAAGGAAATTGGTCCACCTAATAAAGTGTAGAATTTCAACGACCATGCAAAACATGAAAAATATGGAACTGTTTCCCAGTCTTCCAAGTTCGGCTGCCATATACCGTCTGCTTTATGTTGCTACATCAGTACATGTTCGTCTATTCTCTCGGCCACACAGCAGGCTTAAGAAAGCGGTGGTACCCGAGACAGTTTTGCTTCCTAAACCCTAATATCCTGCCCGGCCCTCGGGGGAGAAACTTAGCAAAATAGCTTGGCCTTCGGGCGAAGAGAGATGCAGGGTCTCTAAGACTTTGTGAGAGTTGAATGTTTTAAATTTGAACTTGAAAGACAACCTGTATGCAAGAAGGCAATGACCCAAGGAAACAAACCAAGTTTAATATGATATCTCATTCCAATTCTACAGGGATTCTCTTGACCTTAGAATAGGATTCTGAATGCAGATCATATGCATTGGTGAAATAATAAACTACACAACACAATATTACTGTAGTTCATTAGCTTTGTGAATAAAGTATATTACTAATTTGTAGTATTTCTATGCTATGGAATACACCTCAAAAAGCTGAAATATTTTTTTGTGTGGGAGATGAGACAAAATAAAACATATAGGCCTATTGTTCCAAAGACATCACTTGAAACTAGAATGGGTTGTTTGAGACCCCCCCAAAAAAAAAAAAAAAGTCTAAAATACTGAAAAATATTAAAAATATTCTGACATATCAAGTTAATATTCACCTACAGTCATTTGATAACAGCAGTTTGGGATCTTAACAAATATCCATAATTTTTTATCAGCTTTCGTGTTTTAAATATGAAAGACCCTGGATCAAAAACATTAAAGAAAAATACAGTTGCACTAAAACCGGATTAATATAATCAACATCAACTGAGTCTAATCGCAGAAGTGTCAACGAATTATACCATTCTCATGGAGCAGCTTACTCAGCTCTCTACGGCTGTTATCCTTTCTACAAACACGCATTTAATTGAGCGTGCGCATGCCGAATAACACCCCGATCTGATCAGAAGAAATTCCATTACCAACTCTGGTTGACTCCATTTATGAAACCTTAATGATCCATGACCATACTTGTTATGAATTTGAAAAGCGCACTGAAACGCTTGATAGATTTCCGAATCCCCGCACTGTCCTCACACAAAGGCACCAACTACGGAGCAAGGATACATATACGGTATTGAAATATACAGTTGCTAGTTTTCCTCCACCATTCTTCTCAGTCTCTATCTATCTATTCTACATGTGTTCCACAATCCCAGTGTTGCTATTACAGATCTTCACCCATTTTTTTTTTCAAAAACTTTTAGTAAAAGCTTTATGATCATAAATAATTGTTGATAGTATAAAAGCATTCTTTCCAGGAGAATTTGATATTCAATTTTTTAGCAGGCTGAACAACATGGAGCAAAGTGTGGGTTTCGTTTCTTATACATATATTTCTAGACTACAGAGTCAAGAGGCACAGATGATCATATGAATGTCCATCAGCATAGGTAAAATTTTACATTCTAAAAGAAAAGACAAAATCCCTCTGAACTAGAAACTTTATGAAGTATGAAGTGAAGTGTAAAGCATTGTTAAACAATAATATCAATAAAGAAGTTCTACTTCATCTGCAACCGCTTGATAAACACATTAAAATTAATAAATTAAATTCTATCTATTTACATTACATATTATGATGACAGAGTCGATAAGATGAAGAAATGTTAGCTTATTTTCCTTTGCCGAGAGACAATCTCGTTCCAGTCGGTTTAGAGGATGTGGGTGGTGGAAAGGCTTGGTCATCACGGCATGATTTCACACCCCGAAGGTTTGGGGGCTCCATGACGTCTCAGAGCCTCAGACATGCCATCAAAATGACAATGGTAAGGGAAAAGAAAGGAGGGTGCAATACGTATTGCATACAGGAAAGAAAGAAGTCAAAATGAGAAAGGGTGAGAAATGATTTCAGATAGGAACTGTGAAGATTATTAGGTCAATTTTATTTGACAGGGCTCTATTCATAGAGCAATACACAGAAATAACACCTTAGGGTTCAACTCTCTCTCACTGTCTCTCGGCTCTTCATATTGCCTTCTACTGCAAATGAACTTGACGCAGAGTAACGTTTTGCCGTAGCACTATATCAAAATCTATTCAGGTGGTTTTTATTGAAAATGCATGGTGGGTTACCAGGATTTATACCAACTGTTTTGATAGATCCTCTGGAGTATTTGAGGGGGGGAAGCAGAAATTCTGCTTTCCAACTTCGAGTGCTCTCTTTCTTATGAAGTTTACACGCTTTATACTTGAAAGGGGAAGCGAGAGCATGAGGGGGCAATGCCACTCCACTGGCATTCCACTCTTAGAAATATGTTGTACCAGAGAATGAGGTTTTGTATGTTTGGTGATCATCTGGGGATTCTTTATCCCGTGATTTTGTTTTTTTTTACATCCTCACTCTGTGCAGAGAAACGACAATAGAAAGGGAACATGCTAGCCTCCCCTTCAGAGAAACATGACAATATCTTATCCCAAACCAGAGGTTTTAGAGGGTTCATGATGGGTCTCGTATTAACTCACAACTATGGTTTTTGTGGGCAATATCAGAAAGAGACTATCGCTTCATCTACCAGTACCAACAGCAATACCTTCAATCTTCAACAAAGTTTATCCTTTTCGTGGAATCGAGGCTAGAACAGGGCATGATGCAAGGCTGTGAAAATGTTATTCTTGAAGCAAGAGATGGGAGAAATATGAGTTACCCAAAGGTCCAACATCTTGAAGCATCTAACCTTATATACACCGGGATGATTACCCATGGGGCAATGTCTTGTCGGATTCAAGAGTAGTGGATTATACGGGAATATTAGCATGGGTTTAGGCCTAGACTTTATTAAGGGATATTGTTGAGAATGGAAGAGGTAAGGGACCTTTCTGACATTTTGGGACAGATACTCTTCTGTGACAAAGAAACTGACCAGACTGGACCAGATTCCTAACAGCATTTGCTGAGTTCCTCTATTGCATTTGGGACTAACTACATGTAGATGCCTATGGTGTTGGGTCTAAGTTAATGAAGTCGCAAAAGTTTTTCAGAGAGAGTTACAGTGCTAGTCCTGACCAGTGGATGTCTGGATGACTCTGTGAAAAACAATGATGAAATCAATAACCCTTGTTCTACAGGACTCATGACTAATCAAGAAAGTTGTTTTGATTCATCCAAAGTTAATTCCTAGGTCTTCCTTACATTTTCAGATACAATCCAAATTAGCATAATCTTCTTTTTTTTTAATCCTCAACAAAACGTTGCATCAAGAGTCAGAAAAGTCAAACAAAAAAAGGTTATTCACATCTATACAATGTCTTTGAAATATCATTGTATTATTTTTGACATTTATGGATGACTTTTGAAGCAACATTCCACCCAAGATCAACAGTGTCAAGTTCATGCAGACATGGACTGTATTGTCGGGTTCCCAGCAAGGTGTCAACATGGAGGAATTCATCAGGTCACCTAACCAGTGGTACTTCGTTACTATACTTTCCATCTCTCTTTTCAAATAGTTTACTTCACACAGCAGAGGCATACCTGCCTACATGCATGGACCTAGTAGATCCACGCTTCACGTAACCCATGTACTTGGTGCAATTTTCAAGTCTTTGACTCCTGGTGAGGACCAACATTTTCCTTGCTGCTCTATTCTGAGCAAGCATTCAAATCTCTTTAAAATTATCCAGTTTGGCAGATCTTTGGAAGTACCTTCAAGGGTATATTTCTTGTCTTCCTCTTTTCCTTTCCCTTGTACATGTACCTGATGATGTCCTGCTCTGTATATCATTTGACCCCAAATATTGGTGAATCTGTTTTACAACCATAACCTTAAATCTTTCTCATTCTCAGAATTAAGGTTGTATCATCTGCATTAATTAAACATGTTTTGTTATGGGTGTAGAATACATCCCTGTCTAATGCATTTCTCTGTGTTATTTAGCTCTGAATACAATCTTTACCTTGGCCACTATGTAGCCATTAAGGCAAAAAATAAATCATTTCAAAAATAAACCAAACAACAATCAACCATTTCAAGGAATTCTATTACTAAACAGATTCTTGTCTGTGTCAAAATCTATGCTTTTCACAATCTAATTTTAATAATTGAATGCAAAAATATGAATATCAGGGACACAAGTTTTAAACTGATATTGTTGGATTGATAGCCTCTTTCGGGTCAGTATGCATGAACATAATCATTTTTTTTGGGGGGGGGGGGGTTATGAGTTGATTGTTTTCAAATATCATTACTTACAACTTAATGACTGCCCATATAGATGTTTTTCAAGACTTGCTCTGCCATGTGAAGGGAACTAATATGATGAAAGAAGTATTGGAATCGGGTGACAAGTGGGAGGTGTAGCTGAAAAAGGGCCATGAAAGTTGTGAAATTTGCTGGCTTTGTAAACTAAAATTCCTATTCAAGTATCAGTGGTACACTAAACTGAGGTTTAGAATACACACAGCAGGGAAAATTACATGTACTCTTTGAAGCAAAAGAAGTTAAAGAGAGCGTGAAAGAGAGAGAGAAAAATGATCGGCCTCATCATACTGAGCTATGGAATGTAACAAACAATATTTTAACCTTGGATTATTTTAAAAGAGTGAGAAACACTGCGAAAGAAATATTTCATAGGATGAAGGGAGAGGGGGAAATATGGGGTGTGGTGAGGATATAAGGAAAAGAAGATAGGAAAAATAAGTTAGATATTCATAGATAAAGCTGTGGGAAGGATAATGGAATTAATACCCCTTTCCCCATCAAGGACATTTTGACCAGTAACTGTAAATCTTGATGTGAAAGGCCTTTGGCTGGCCCAATGTTTAAGATGGGCAAGTAGGAGTTTTAGGTCCACGCAGCTATGGCCTAACTGCAGAAAGAGTACTCAAAATCAAAGCCCATGTAAATAAAAATGTCACTCTTTTTGTGCAAATTTCGGCAATTTCGGCCTAATTTGAATGCAGTATGAAAAGCTTGTGCGGAGTAGGGGAGTGTAGGGTACGATGAAAGAAGCAGGTACATGAACAGAAGGAGAAAAAGCGGGAGGAGAAATAATATGAGGAGGAATAAGAGGAGAAATGTAAGAGCAGAAGCAGGAGGGAAAACCAATGCAGGAGGGAGGAGGGAATACAGACACATGTACAAAAGAACATTGATGGATATTATAAAGAAAAACAAAGATACAACCCAAGACAGATAACCTTGCCTCTCTTTCATACTTTTTTATCAACCTGTGGGAAGGTAAATGCATTCCATCATCAGAAGAAATCTGAATAATTCCCACTTCTAACACAAATCATTCAACACTATCATTATAAAACACTACCTTAATTTCCTAATCCATATTTCACAATGGCCTAAATAAATTCAAAATGAGAAGGCATGCCAATGATTTAGGCCTTTGGCTCCATCAGCTCCACCATTTGGCTGTGAATTTAACATTGAAACTTCAGAAAAGCGAGATGGTGTCCTCATTTCACTTTACAGGACAGCAAGTGGGTCTTTGTTTGGCAACCACCTGTGGCCATTCTTCCTGTGGTTAGCTCCACGCACTGGGCAGGTAACGAATGGCAGCAACTGTCTTATTTCAGTGGAAACGTTAAACTCATTTCTGATGATAAATAGGTTATACAAATTTCCTCCAAGCCAGGAAAGATTAAGCATGTATTGAGAAATGATGGCCTAAGCTGTGACACAGAACAGCTTAAACTTGGAGTCGTCATACATCTCTGTCAATACACATGCAATACCTTTATTGTTTATTTCCCCTCTGCATGATCTTACCAGTAATGTGATTCATCATAAAAACAAGACCTTTACATGGCTTAAACATCAATTTAACATTTTGTTGACCCCCTCCCCCCCCCCCCCCTCCGTATAATTCATTGGATTTTGTTGAAATACCAACACTGACATCATTAATAATTATTGTGAACAGGGATACTATTTTTTGTCCTATAATGCACTTTAGCTGGAGGTTGCACCTGTATTTGATCTCTCTAGATTGATGGTAATTCCTGTACGACTAATCTTACAATAATGGTGTGATCATGGTCCATGGTTTGATCGAGTGCTTTGGATTCCAGCTCTGACTATAACCTGGTATTGGTCTTACTACAGATCAAATAAGATCATCAAAAGAACCACATATTTCATAGGAAAGTCTGATGCCACAGTGGGAAGCACTTCAAACGATTTCCGAAAAAAAGGGAAAATAAAAACAATCCTCCCAAATGAAACAACGATCATTAATCATCACATGAAAGCCAACTTTCATGAAAACTGGAGCATTGAAAGAAAATGGTTAACAACAATTTCAAATTCAAAGGCACCATAACAAGAAACTTAATACTTTAATGTAGTTTACTTCCTTCAATTATTCATGAGACTTTTTTGTATTCTCAATTTTGGACTGTGTCAAGTTTTTAAACCATATCTACATACCATCTAGAAATCAATTACCCTTGATACTTCTAACAACATGATTGGCTTTGTTCCAGCTTATTTCAAAGCATAACTCAAAATTCATTTGTACTTTTGAATATTAAGTTTATACACCCCCTCCCCAAATCATTCCTTACATGTATGTCACCACATTATCCATGTCCACATGCCAACTACACTTGACTCCAAGTTCCTAGCTACAGTACCAAGGATGCCACATCAATAAGCACCTAGTTGCTACCACCTCACTCAGTAGGTGATGCCTTGTCACCAGAGGCAGCTGGTAAAACATCCCAATTATCCTTGGACCAATCCCCCATTCATCCTCCCCTGATGGATGTGGACACTAATGACCATCACAGACCCACTCTGGGGATGAACTTGACCTCGGAGGTAGGGGAAGCCGGGTTGGCTGGTGCAGGGATCATCGCTGGACGACATGGCACGTGATGCCATCCCAACCCCAGCATCTTCATCAACATCACCAATCATCCTCCATTCCGTTCGCATCGTCATCTAATCACAATCTCATCTCCTTGCCCACTGGAATGCAACTCCTTCCTCCACAGGCGAACTTCGTTTAAACCATCATTACGAACTTTACAAACTGATGATGTATTCCTTATGCATCCAGTGTCTCCTCTGGCAAATGGCTATGATCCACACAAAATATCCAATCGAAAGATGCGATTCAAACTCATCATACCAACAAGATTCATTAAAACCTAACACTGGACTTCTTTATAGGTTTCGGTCTATCAGTGCCCTTTTTAAAATCAAAAGTAATGACTTTAAATGTCTGAGATGCTTATTTTTTCCCATACATGTCAATTTCTCATAAAATTCTTGTTTCACGGTTTTGTAACACTTCGGGAAGGGAGATCAGTGCTACTTATAAGGTGGATGTATCGCTCCTAAGACAATACATACACCTGTACATGTATTTTCAACCATCCTCTTTTTATGACAGCGATAATTGATAGAAAACTAAAATGGTTGATGCTTTATCCTCTAAAAATGACCACTAAAAATTGTTCAGGTATAGTGGTGTCAGCGACCCCCCCCCACACACACAACCTATATAGCTAGGCAGCAGCAGAGCCCCCCCCCCCCACAAAATAAACTAGTACACTAAAAGCACAGACCTCTGATACCCTTTTCATAAACCTATCCTCCAATTAGCCGCCTAAGAGTAATGCGGATAATTCAATAAAAATTGCGTTCATAAACTCCGAAAATAAGCCGCATTATTTTTACGAGCGCCCGTCCTGAAAAAGGGGGATAATCGCCATGACAACTGGACACGCCCCCTCCAATGCGGTTGTGTTGGAAAAGGGTGACCTTGTGACCGCACCATGGCAATTATCCGCATAATTTGGAAGTGCGTTCATAAACTCAAAATCTTGTCCCGATGCTGCTATTATGCGGATAATAGCAGCATCAGAGTAATGCGGATAACTCTTGTCCTCCTCCAATTTTACGACCAAATTATGCTGCTATTAGCCGCCTAATTCATTTTAATGGGGTTTATGAAAGGGGTATCATTCTTTAACATAATAATGGCATGAACCTGGTCCAAAATAAACTTTCAAATATTGATGATGTACAGGTAATGTTCACTGACCATTTTACATATACATGTAGGCCTATCTAATGAGAGATGTATAATGAAAGGTTTGTAACAATTGACCTAATTCTACCCACTTGAATCTTGACATCAGAGTACAACTCTTAAACTTCCAAAGATGGAAGTTTGTTTCAAAATAATAGAATCTACTATCTATTCCAACTTGGGAGTGCTTTCCTTCAAACTTGGCCTTGCCCCTCTCATAATGGCATCCTATATTGAATTTCAATTTTCATATTCTGTCACAGAATAATCTTTCATTATCAGCTTTTGCTGGATCAACATTCCAGACTCAAGTTGATTAGGGTGAGATCTTGGGTCATCCCCCCACTCAACCCACGGTATAACATTCTACACTATCGCTGACCCCATCGACATGCTCTGTCTTAAACCCCAGCCAAGCAGAAGTCGATCTCAAATGAAAACTTATGGTGAGACGTCTAAGAAATGGGATCAAGGATCAAACAAAGATCAATATCTGATGGAAAGTGCTGGGTTCCTCCTGAGGTCATGATCAAACATGAAGATGAAATTAGTTTCAATTTTAAAATAACTGGAGATGTCTGCTGAAAACCATTTTTCAAGATGCAGGCCTATTCCTTTATAAAATCGGTTTCATTCTCTTGACTCTTAATCTTATCATCGTCATCAAAAGTCGTCAAATTGCAAGGAATCTGGGTGATTTGCAAAAAGTTGCACACCATCACAATTTTTTTAACCAACCCATAATTTGGTTAAACATATGACCTAACCAACTGTTGATTTAAAAACAATCCAATTCATTTTACATGAAATTAATTTAAACAACAGTTGGTCAGTTGATTTTTTTTTTACCAACTGTTGGTTAAATATTATATTCTGACAGTGCACCATATTCTCTGTCTTTCTCTCTCTTTCTCTTGCTGCATGAATTGCACTTGGGATTTTGTCCTTTGGCCAAAATAGCCAAATTTACTTCAGGCACATTTTTAACTCTCATTTCTTAATAAACATGGATACCTACATGTATTCATCATGATGAGGGAAAATATTCAAATCATCTTTGTTTTGGTTTGTCTTGCTACTCACTAAATCTAAATTATAAGAAAATTTTATCAAATATAAGAGTTTATATTGAAGGTCCTACAAAGGTTGAATTGAACTTGAAATGTTATTCTGCCCTAAATCAGATCCTTTGCATCTATCTGCCTTTGGATAAATACAAACTCACCTTGACTGACTAGGCTTTGTTTACAGGAAATAAAACACTTCAAAAAGACATGCAGGAGTTGGTATTGAACTGAATTCCACTTTATCTCAATGTTTGCTTCATAAACTTTGTTTGAGTCATCCCGGTGATAAATTACACACCAATGGAATGCCTTTAACATGGGAGCCCCTCGCAGGTTTAAAGGTTATCTCGTAGAAACTCACATGCAAAGGCATTATGAGGAAAGATTTCAGGTAATAACAAAAGTGGCCATCTGAAAAATACAAACATCCTTGTAAAACCATGCTATTTGACTTTGGGTGTGTTTATGCTTCCATTGCGAGGACAGAATCAGCGATTTCAAACGTCGATTCAAAGCGCCGATCGTAAACGTGGTTCTGGGAGTGCTGTTTATGCTTAACTTTTCAGAGCAAATCATGATATCCAGCTGGCTTGGCATTGTAAAGCGAGGTCAAATTGGGCGCCTTTTTCCGAATGTTGTTATTACGTGAAGATAACATAAAGCAATACGGCTGTATTTGCCCGCGGATTTTCATCTCACCGGAAGCATGTACCAAATGACGTCATTTAAACACGTTTACGATCGTGGTTCTGTTTATCTTTCCCCAGAAAGCCTGATTCTGGTCAAACGACGTTTACAAACACACCTTTTTGTGAGTTTACGATCGGCGTTTTGAAACAGCGTTTAAATGAAAGTAAGCATGGATGCAACCGTGTTTTCGACTAACCACGTTTGGAAACGTTTGGAAACGCTGATTCTGGCCTCAAAAGTGGAAGCATAAACACTGCCTTTGGTGGATTGAAGAAATTCACAGTATGGAGGTGCCGTGGCCGAGTGATCCAAGGCGCTTGACTGGAGATCTGAGGATCAGGGGTTCGATTCCTGGCACGGCACTTATGCCCCTCAGCAAGGCATTTTATCCACATTGCTGTTTTACCATGCATCAAATAAATGAAAATTCTATATTATGCATTACAAATAGCCATGTGTGGACTTGTTTAAAAAATGAATAAATAAAAATATCACTACGTTGATCATAATAATAATATTCTTTTTTTATATATAGCACTTAACTGGAATGGTGCCTCTTGAGCATATCAACTTTAACATTTTTCTTTATCTTGATTGCAAACCGTTTCTTAACTTCTTACTAGGAATCATAAAAGAAGAATACAAACACAGTCTATTGTATCCTGAAGTCATTAAATGGGTAGCTCCAACTCTAATTAACACAAGCCAATATCATATAAGAGGTAGATTACTAAACTTCTTGATGATACAGTAGTGAATAGTTTACACTCTAAAAAATGAAGTGCTAATTCAGCTCTTAAAGAGCGTGTATTAGTGACTGCACTTCGGAGTGCTGATTTTTCTAGTTTAAATTTGAACGAGAAAAATCAGCACTCCGAAGTGCAGTCACTATACACGCTCTTTAAGAGCTGAATTAGCACTTCATTTTTTAGAGTGTAACACTTCTGTGTCTTACATTGCTTTTCCAATGTTGCCTTTTGCTCGTTTACTACCTTACCAGTAAGCATACAAATTGTATCTCATCTCTTTGCCAGTGATAGATGATAGCCATCACTACCATTACCCAAGATCTTTAGGGTGATTTTCTGAGAAGAAAACTAAATATTGGTTTAGGTCAGCAGCAGAAGCTTTATAAAACAATTAATAACTGATAAAACTGAGCCTGAACAGCTTTATTCCCATATTTGCTCTTTTCGAAACTAATGAGTTTGATCAACAGTTGATTTGTAATTAATGATAAAATTGCATTCTTGTGTACCTGGGCTATGCAAACTCACATTGAAACAAAAATGTGCAGTGCAGAGCATGCCAGAAATATTAGCCAAGATATACCATCGGTCTATGATAAGGGCCCATATATTACGTGATGCTTGCCTATAGATCTAGAAATAATTCTGAATAATCAGTAAATTGTAATAGAAACAAATTTACCCAGTTTTACAGGTTTCTTTACATTGTTTTATATTTGCACAAAAGTGATGATTTCATAATGAAATCATATGATTATCATCATGAGGTTATCCATGCAATTCTGGACTTGACGCTCAAGTACAATATACACTTATTAGCGTACATGTACATGTTTTAAGTTGTATGTTTTTTCACAAAGTACTTTGAAAATAATTGCTGAGCTTTCTTTTATGCACCAGAACAAATCAGAGATAGCAAAATACCATTTCCACAGATTGTCAACCATCGAAAGTCACCCATCCACCCCTGACAAGATTAATATCTCTTTATCCCTGGAAACAAAATATACCAACACTACACCTCGACCATAAAACATGCTTTCCTGACATATTTTCAACAATCTAACAGTATGCTCAAGATAGGGAAGTATGGTTTGATGGACGGTCTTGGCTGTGCCCTTTGACTTCACAAACTTGGCTGAGAAGGAAATCATCAACAAACATTCCTTGGAGAAGTTCAAGAGAGCTTCATGCCCAGGAAGAAAAAGAAAGAGATACCTCTAGCATCACTCCACACTCCTGTGTGATATCTGTGTGATACATTTGACAAACCATTATCATGTTAGAGCACTTATTCAAGCCATAGAAAACATCAACATAAAGTGGATCGAAAATACAAGCATTTAATGCTTGAAGAATTTAGTTTATGACTCAACAACCAGGGCTGGTATTAAATTTAAACTTAAGCCACAATATTGAGTATTTTACTCAGTATTTTCCTTAAGTAAAATCCATTTTTGGGTATTCAGATGCATTTTTTGGCTATTAAAGTATTTTGCCTAATTCTAATTCAGCCGACTACCAGAGTGCATAAAGATGGATTCATACATTCAAGCTGTTTGGGTTAACTTTATGTCACAATATTAGCAAGCATTTCGCTTAAAATTTGGCTTGATAAAGTAAAATGCTTTGTCTGAACAGGACTTAAGCATTTTGCTTAATAGGCAAGAAAAATGCTAAGCAAAGTACTTACAAAATCAATACTTTAAAGTGAATACTGGCCCAGGTTTCTTCTAATGGTGAGCTGGCGTAAGATATTGCAACAATCAAATGAAGTGTAAATTGAAGTTCATGAAGTTCTTAATGAACTTTAGGAAAAGAGCAATAATTAAGATAAGTGACAACATTTCTTTGGTAAATTTTTCTAAGAAATGAATATTTTCCAATAAATGGATTTTTTTGTAGAACAGTATACAATTTTGCTTTCCGAGTTAAACTGACAATCTATATTCTATTTTGAGTTAACCCCACTTGTCCTGCCTAAGTCTACATTAGTCGTATTAGAATTCATCATTTTCTGTCCATTTCAAAGCAGTGGTACATGTAATTTATCACATTATTAAACATCACAGATAATGGGATAAACTATCTTTGAATTGTATTAAGGTTAAAGCACAATTTTCTCATGAATTAAGGCCCATTACTTCTGATATTGATGAATGTGAAAAACCACTTTTCTGGTAAGCCTACAGCATTATAATCAATCATCTCCTGGATCTAAATAAAAACTTCAGATTACAGCAAAAGAAACAGGGATATCTAGAGGCATCGTTTCCAAGCAGAAATCAAACTTTACTACAGTAAAAGACAATTTTCGACGATTTTTGCCTGTGAAAAGCTTTTGAGATCAGAGTTGGCAGAAGGCAGCAGTACAGAAAAAGAAAAATGAACTTTCATGACCCGAGGACAAGCATTAAACTCAAACTTTACCAGCAGATTTACCCATTTTTAAGCCACACAAAAAGAACGCTAACACGCACCATTAGCCATAGGCTCCTACCCCTTTCAATCCGGTACAATGTAACATTTGCAAAGCTGACTGGAGGAATTATTATGCTGCCCTACATTAAGCCCTGCAATGAATTTTCATTGTAATACTGTTTCACAGATATACAAGTCATATTGGTACAGTTGCATGATTTTTCTTTTGGCACAACCACAATGGAAAACAAGTATTCCAACAAGGTGAAGGTATTTCTACACAATCTATAGGCAACGTCATGTAGTTGAGACTTGAGAGCCACTCTTCTACAGTATCAGGTATGGTCCATAGTCGCACTCTGGGTGCATGTCGCACTTTTAGATAAAGCCTTCCTGGCATGCTGCAGGCTGCGATTGTGATTTTCACAGCTGAAGTCCTGCCCCAGAAAATTAATTTTGAACCAATAACAAGGTATAGGCCTACCGTTATTCATTGGGAGTAATACTAGAGCAGTGAACTTGATGAAATTGGATTGGGTTTGCCATAGGAATACTTAACCATCTGTCTCAGACAAGCGTTCATCTAGCAATTTTCTTCAAGAAAAAGAGAGCCTTAATGATCAAACAAAGTTTCATATGAAAATAATGAATATTTGAAGCAGCCAGTCAAGATGATTGATTTTAACCAAACACGTAATTTAATATTTTCTCTATAATACATTGCGGCAAATCTTTACAAAAAAATTTCAATGATCGAAGAGGCACCCCATGGTTAAAAAAAAATGTTAATATTAAAAGAATTTATGATTTTTTAAACCAAATTTAGGGCCTATTATTTGACAAATTATTCATGGCCTGATCATGGCTCACTTAAAATTTGATTATAGTACATCAATACATTAATGTCAATATGGCATACAGAAAATGTGGTTACCAAGCTCCACCTTTTGCAATTAAAGAGGACTAGACTGTACAAAATAGAATTTCTTATACCCATTCTTGTAAATCATGATGATAATAGAAGCGAAAGAGGATACCTTGATGCCTTTGAATAACCTGATGCCTTCCACAAAACGAGGTGGCAAAATTGAAAGACAGCATCATTGCAACGAGCAGGGACTATCTTTTGTTGAAATAACTTGACATACATCGTCTGAGATTCAGTAATACTTGTACACAATAAAGATCAATGCACATGCTCACAGGGGGATATTGTCCTGATCTGTACAGTACTGTTCCTTTATCCTGTTTTTTTTTCATAATCCAATATATTCATTTTCAGGGCGACTCAGAGGCCCATTCTAAAGCAACAACGGATTTCTTTTAAGGGTTAGCTTGAAATTAACCCTCACATAAATCAACACCATTATTCTTGAGTACTGCAGCCAATAAGCCAATAACCTACCACCTCTGTTCCATTTTTCATAGTTTATTCAAAGTACTGTCAAAGTTTGACTGAATTATTGTGTTAGGTGTAGCCGTTTATGTGTGATGTAAGTATTATGAAGCTATAAAAAGTATATTCCAAAAACAAAGCAAATACTAATTTCAGCAATAGAGGAAGTAAGTCAATCTGAAGATAACTTTTTTCATTTTACTAAGAAAAAAGGTGATGGTACTGTTACATGTATGTGCGGAAAGCTTGCACACAGAAAAATGAGGATAAATGAAATTTGCAATTTTGCGATTGACTGGGAATGTTTGTGTTACAGGTTCTACAGAAAGATTCAGCTGTTAATTGTCAACAAGATAAGTGACAATAGAATAAATTTGAGTAAAGAAATAACTAAAAGTTTTCAAATAAATACTTTTTATAAAGAAATTAATAACAATAAAAACAATGTGATTGTGTAGCATTTATCTCTTTGTAAAACTCATTTCTATTTTGATTCTTCAGCATCTAACATTACAGTATGAAAGCATGATTGCAATTGCAAACTTAGTGGCAGATTTGATGACCACCTTTAATAACCAAAAAGATAAACAGAGGTCCTGTTTGAAGGATGAGCTTCAATTTTCGATTAAAGCGATAACTTACTTTTCTACACGCAATGAAAAGGAATCTAAATGCTAAGAAAGGCATTGTTGATCTTAACTACTCCCAAAGATGGATTGATCAAATTGAGTGTATACAAAAACCACTGGTATAATCTCCCACCAAAGGATTCCTTTGTCAATACTTTGTAACAGAGGTGAGGAGGGTAATAACCCCACCCAATTGTTCCCCTTTCTACCAGTTAGATTAAACCACTTGGTGGAGGTTAAGGTGATTGATGGCACTCTGTATCAAAAATGATTTTACCCTCTTCAAGAGCTCTCTTTCCCTGTATGAAACTTCCCAGTCAACTGTAAACTGCGACTGTTGCTTCCAGAGGTACGGAAAGTACAAATCATTCTTTTTTTGGGGGGGATAGTAAGATACGACATAGTTTATTGTTTGTATTTTTAATGAAACCCTCTACTTTAGCCTTTCTGGTTTCTTGTATCCTTTCCCTTTAAGCTCAAGATTTTGGAAGTCCAAAATATCATTTCAGCAAGTCACAATCTACCACACATAATTCTTATATATGTAGTTTCAAATTCACAATTTTTGGGTCAATCAAATGCTTTGTACCATTTGGTCAGTCCTTGGAAGAACTGAACCACCCTTTGCCCCCAAAAGGCAAAACACTTTCACATCTACATGTAGATTTTGGCTGGCCAAAATGCTCTAGATGTGAAAAAGTTTATAACTCAAAGGTTCATGTTTCAGTGATTGTCCTCCTCCTCCTTCCCATCCTTCTCTCTCTCTCTCTCTCTCTCTTTATTTCTTCATTCGTCCATCCCTCCCTTGTTATCCCTCATCTTTTCTCCTCCTATCTCTCCCTCTTTTACAGCTTGACATGAGGAAATGATAACATCCAAAATACAAAACCTAATTTCGTTTTCATAAAATTGTTATCTTTTTAAAGTAAGACGGTAAACTAACATCCTTCATTTCTCTTTGTAATTTAATTAAGAAATCTTATCAAACATAATACCAGAAAATACTTTCCAAGATAACCACCGCTCAAAGGAACATGTATTTTCCATATTTCTTTTTGGTAAATGTCCTGTATTTTTCTTGGATAAAGTCCAATCTATGAAACAATTTGGTCAAGGTTATATTTTATCACCATTCCTTTGAGAATTTCCCAGAGTTTTCTTTTAAGATTTTCTTTATTTGGTGAAAACTTTCCACAAAGTAAGGCCACTACTTCTACACTGTGTTGCAACAACCCCAAAGATGACTGATCATTGTTCTTCCTTTTGAATAAGCAGTCACTTAAAAATCACTGTTCGGATATCACCATAACACAAATAGATATTTTCGATATCACATTTGGAGCAGGGAATATATTTTTCTGTGTTAAATTGTTAAAATCAACATACAAATGCTCTGGTGTATATTATTTTACAAGCACTTTACATTACAGCTGACCAACTGTAAAGCAATTCCAGGTACACATCACATCTTTCCTACTTTTACTTAAAATAGCATTTCCGCTTTACACAATCAAAATGACTTCATGAATAACTCTTTTATTTTCATTCCCCCTTTTCTCTCCCAGCACAACTTTCTCTGTATTCTACAGATTTGTTTTCATACATTGTTTGCTGGACAATTTAAAGGAAATAAATTAAAGGTACTGAAGAGCGATGACTGACAAGTCAGAGGGTGGATTTATCCCCATATCCAGTACCACTTCAGAGGATTTTCAAAACCGAAACAAAATCATTTATTCCACCCCCTCCCATTCTCCTGACCACTCCTCATGTTCTCATCATTGCCTATAGGATCAGCCTTATTTAACCACCCCTAGCCAACTCCTGAATCAATACAATGGGACTATAGGAGGGAAGCATGGACAATGAGTGCTGATCAGTTCACGATTGTTTTGATGTTTGGCTCACAGATCTTCCTCCTGTCTGAAGTGGTAGGCCTGCCGCCAGGGATAAATTCCTCCCACTGGTACTCCATGAAAATATGAACAAACAGAGACTGCACAGGAACATGGCTCTACAGAGGGGGGACAGTGACTTTAAACACGATTCCATTCTTTCCATGTTTACACCTCAGATTTCGCTACCGAAAGTCTAGCTCTCCTTGTGGACTCAGGTGGATGCTTGCAAAAATAGTCCATTGCTCTTTTTAAGGAGGCTCTATGATGAAAGAAGCTGGTATTTTGCTCCAGCAAAAATGAAAAAATCACAGTTGTTCATGTACATTTATCAATGCCCCATTGCATAAACTTTTCTTTAATTGAAAGAAACACTGCTTTAGACACATAATTAGGAAATTCATAGCAATATTTGTGTATTTCCCTTTCCTTAGAAGCTAAATGTAAGACTTGAAGCAGATCCAAATTTGATAAAATCCAATTAGGATTCTATAACTGTCCTTCTGGAGGATCTGCCCATGCTTTAGTTCTATATGTAAACACACTCCACACTGACCAAAACTCTCATGACTGAACTACCGGTACAACATAGTTGGTGGGTGTGAAATGAGAAAAAGCAATTAGAGTAGTTGAAACAAAAAACACTATCCCATGGTCACCATGATTTATGTTTTCATTGCAATCTGTTTCAAGTTCGAAACTATAGTTTAAAAAGAAAATTAACCAAATAGTTTAACATCTTCATCAGATAGCAATAAATATTACCCCACGGAACTCCACCCCATGGAATCTTCTGATCTTTAGTCATCTAATCTCCTCATAATAACTTGTTCCGATCCCATTCCAATAACCTTAAACATTACACAAACATTGGAGGAAGGAATGGAAGATGAGTAAAAGCAGCTCAAAGGCTAAAGAATAGATTGTACAAACACTAGACTCCATCTCTTCCTAATGAGCTTAGATATCAATGACATGAAAGAATCTCCAAACATAGTCTGATCAAATCAACAAATGACTACCATGTATGTAATCAGTTTCTCAATGCTGCGTGGCGAAGGCCCAAAGGGGGCTATTGTCAGGTGGTTTTTAACTCCATTATCTTCAGAGAAAGGGAGCAGAGGGCCACAATGGTGGGGTACAAAGGAGGGGGTCTCTTTGATTGACTTAAGTCAATTGACTTGTAGGATTCATGAAAGCGCTTTGCGAGGGCATAATCCCAGGTGCATACATTCTATGGTATGATGACCTCCTGGTAATGTCGAGAGATTTTGAGGATGAATACCATAGTTCTTCATCAGTCTTGTCTGCAATCTGTGGATCAATACGAGTTAATGAAAATATATCTATCTCTCACTCAAACTCTCCTTCAAACCGTCTCCAAGGACCCTACAGGTACATTCATGGAAAGGCTTGTTGTATCGTAACTATTGTGATTTTATAAAGTCATTCACCTAATTAAATTCATTTCATTTCTTGCTGTCTAAAATTTAAAGGCCTATCTACTACATGAAAGTTGGAGTAACTGCATGTAGGGACTACGTGTTTGTCACGTGGGAAGTGACTTTTTTTTTTATTATTTAACTACTGCTGCTCGACACCAAAATAATGAACACGTAAAAACTGAGGTTTACAGTTATGAAAGATTTAATCAAAGCTCTTAAATCATTCTGTGGTTTCCTTTGATTTCTTTTACAATGAGTTACATGAAAATATACATGGATATGGATTATGGATAACAAAATATAACTTAACTTAAACGGTAATATCGTTGATGTGAGCCCCCATCATCATATCTGGTCTGACACGCCCCACTTGGCCCTGGTGGTCGGTCCAGTTCCTGGCCTCCGCAGGTTGCGATGTCTCTTCTCCACTCGGCCTCGGCCTCCGCAGACTGTGTTACCCCTCGATGAGTATAGCCCCCAGATAAGATAGATGTGGCTTCAACGAATTAGTGGACGAGATCGAGCCCCCAATGATGACATGAATTTTGACCAGTCATGTCGGTGGAGAACCGGCGGCAGCTGGGGTCGTTATCTCGTCACCGACGTAGTCCCTCAGTTATAACTTAGACTGCCTATACCAACATCTGTAGTCTATTCTGGCTTAGGTGGTTCTCCCTGAATTACTAAAATTGACCTCCTAATATACACTACCGTTACTAGGAATAACTGTACAATTTCTAAAGAGTAATCCAAGGAATTTCAATAGCAGATGAGTGCATAAAGCAACACATTCTTAAAAAGACTTCCTGTGCATTCTATACATTCAATGCTAGAGCACTTTTTGCTATGTATGACACTTGTATGAAAATTCTTACATAGCATAAAATATGACATCAACCTGGTACAAGGGGGGGGGGGCATCAAGCGTTTCCAATGCTTGCTTTTAAAACATTCAAAACAGTAAATATTTTAAACACATGTTTGAACTCTTCAAATGTATAATTAAATTTCTTTCCTGACAATATCCCCCACCTTAAGATAAAATTAAGGGAACCTGAATTATATCCATTAAAAGAAATTTAAAACAGAGTCTTCTTTAATAAGGTCAAATCTCTATCATTTTCCATGAAAACGTTAATATATCATAAAACGAATATTTCATTAACTATATACAGTGGTATATGTATAAATGCAAAGACATTTACAAGAGCTCATTTTCAATTAGCCATCTTAGTTTAAACAATATATATATATTTTTTTAGATAACAATGTAACCTTTACTGTCTATATCAATGTGTTTTGCAAACTGCTTTGAATTCTACAATATATGAAAGTCTTGTAAAAGACCAATAAGAATTATCGAATTCAGCAAACTTCTTGAATGCACTTTTTTTAAATACAGTGCTATAAAACTGCATTGATATTAATCAAAAATCATTAAACTGTCCTAAAGTTGTATTTTCTTAACAAAGTAAAGGTATTTGTATCATTGTTATGGTTAAAAATTCCACTTTACGAATACGGCGATATACCTTCCAAACTGCTTCAAAAATGAAGTCTTTTTACGGATATCAGTGAATACGTCTTGATATTCACAAAGGATCTTTTGAACTTGCATCTTCTCATTTTCACCCAAAGCTGAATCTATCTCAACTCTATCTACAAACTCCTTTTGAGTTGAACTAGGCATTTTAGGCATTTCATTACCCAACTCAGAATTAAGTTCGGTCATCTCTTCAACTTCCATGACGTCATCATCATCATCATCATCATCAACTTCAAAGCAACCAACAACGGGTGTGTTCACTGGACGACTATGATATTTCTTCAATAAATTGATGTGATACGTCTTAACTACACCCTCAACATCTACTATATAATCATAGTCAAATTTGACTCCTCTGATTTTGTAGGGACCTTGCCATCTCACCAACAATTTATTGTGCTCAGTCGGAAGGAGAATGAGCACGTCGTCACCTACATTCAACTTTCTAGTCCTAGCTTTCCTATCATAGTACCCCTTGTACCGTTTCGCAGAAGACTTCAGTGTTTCTTGCGCAATTTGCCAAGACTTGATTAACCTATCTCTCAATTCTATGACATATTCATATTCACTCTTAAGTTCAGGCTCTAACTTATCTGCCGTCCACAATTCTTTCAGGCAGTCCAATGGGCCACGAACATATCTCCCATATAATAGTTCAAACGGGGAAAACCCCAAGCTCGAACTCGGCGCTTCTCGTAAAGCAAACAATAGAGCCGGGAGGTATCTATCCCACTGAGACGGTTCTTCGGAGCATAACCGTTTCAAAGCCGATTTCACAACCGCATTGTAACGCTCGACTAACCCGTTACACATGGGATGGTACCGAGAACTTGTCAGTTGTCTGACCGACAACAACCTACATACTTCATGCATCAAATCCGATACAAACTGAGTACCCAAGTCCGACATAACTTCCGTGGGAATACCAACTCTGCTATATACTGAAACAAGGGCCTCTGCCACATCAACAGTCGATATCGACTTAAGAGGTATCGCCTCCACATATCTCGTAGCATAATCAACAATGGTTAATATGTGTGTGTGTTTACGAGCTGAAGGCATGAATGGACCCATAAGATCGATAGCGATACGCTGAAAAGGAACACCAATAAGTGGGATTTGACCAAGACTAGCCTTCGGCACACGACCTTTATCGACAGTTTTCTGACATATATCGCATGACCTACAGAAATTCGCGACATCTTCACACATCCCAGGCCAATAAAACTGCGCCTTAATCTTAGCTAAAGTATTATTGATTCCTAAATGTCCACTAAGTAATGATTCATGCGCAACTCGCATTATCTCTTCTCTACGAGTCTTGGGAACTACAAGGAATTTAGGACCTACACCTTGATTATTTCCATCCTTTTTCTGTTGGAACAGAAACTCACGCTCACACAAATACAAGTACCGTGAATTGTTAACCTTATCAACTTTCTGCCATAGAGGGCCTAACGATACATCATCTTTCTGTTCTTTCAAAAACTCATTGGATTCTATGTTAACTACGGGATCAGCTACAGTCAAGCCTTTAGTTGGCTTAGAGTCTCTCAATTTTTGTGAACGAGTCTGAACCGCCTGTAATTCAACATCGACTTCCTCCGAAATCACGCTCTCAGCTTCAGACTTCAAGTCACTTGAACACTCCTTATCTATTTCTTCCTTTTGTCTTACCACATCAATGACCTCAACATCATTCTTTGGGACCCAATGTAAATTGGGAACACTCGCTTTACGAGCCCCTTTTACATTACCAATGACTAGATCATACAAGCAATTGGGCATACACACAGCCACAATCTCTCCTTCGAAATACGGCGAATCTACAACTATCCTAGCCAATGGAAAACGCCTGATTGTAGTATCTATTAACCTGACTGCTCGACATTTACCTATAAACTGATCTTTCATAACCAAAGCTTCCTTTACTACACAGGTAGTGCAACCTGTGTCACGCAACACTGATACGGGAACATTCCCAGGCATCAATCTCCCAGATACGACAGGCAAACCATCGTCCATTGAATCTATATCATCATAAGCCATTCCAACCTTTTCAACGACTTCGTCTTCACTACTGAAATCATCGACCACAGACCCGACAGACACACAACAAGCCGTCATGTCTACAACTTCAGACTCTATTTCATTTACCTGAGGACTCCCCTCACCCATGTCTGACTTAGGGCCTCCTTCCCCTACAAACATCATACCCTGAGCCGCCGCAGGCCGGGACAACATGGGACACGCCCTCCTTATGTGATTAGGATTCCCACACATGTAACACCCTCTCGCTTGAAAAGGCTTATTACCTTCATTCTTCCTTATTCTAGACTGAATTTCATTTGATTTCTGATTAGTCCTTCCAAATGGTTTTGACATAGGATTCTTACTACCCGACTTCGGATCTGATCGGAACCGTTCGGATTTCTGCCCACTAGAGAACACGTGAGGCCCATGCGCACTAACATAAACTTCCGCACAATTAACCGCCTCTTCAAAATTCATGCATTTTCGTTCCTTAATGAACCTAGCAACCTCCTTTGGACAATCAGTCAAAAATTGCTCTCGCAATATCAGATCCTCAAGAGCCCCTCTACTACTATCTATCTTAGCCGCCTCTACCCACTTATCAAAATGAGCCTTCATCCTAGTAGCAAATTGTTTGGGACGTTCAGAGTTTAACGGCCTACTTAATCTGAAATTTCGCCTATACCCTTCCTCAGTGAGATGATAGTATTGCATCAGCTCATCTTTTACCGCGGTATATTTCTGGCGATCATCTACATTCATCCTATTCACTACATCTAACGCTTTCCCTGTCAGATTAGAGATTAGATATATTACCCACAAGTTATCAGAAACTTTTTGGCTTTTCATTAACATCTCAAATTTGGTTATGTAAGCATCGAACTTATCGTGGGCATCGTCAAAACGACCTACTTCAAGCTTTATCCCACCTAACTGAGGTACATCATTCACCTCTTCCTTACGCATATGCGCTAACTTCAGTTCATGCTCACGCTCCTTTTCTCGAGCTTCAATTTCTTTCTCTCGTTCTATCGCCTGGCAACGCTCAGACACAAACCTACTCAACTCGCCCCCACTAAGGCCCATTTCATTACCTAACGTGGAAAATTCTTTCATTTGTTCAATGCTAGCCATAGCGACTATTAACTATAGATTCCAACAAATTCAAATATCCTAACAGGCTTTAACCATCCGCATAAACAAAGCAAAAGCTTTAACACCTGGCAACAAATGCCAAACCCCTAGTGCCTTTCAACAAGCACACTAGAATGTATCTCCCAATGAGCATACAATTAAACCATGCGGAACCACACTAATCCACTTCACACAAGAGGATTCAAAGCCTAGTCAAATTCAACACCGGAATCTATTCAAGCACGTAAACTTGCACCAACAATCACAAATTGCCTAAACACCGGGCATTACCAAGGACGTAACCTTGGGGAGAAACCACTAAACATTGTATCACTGTCAATAGACTACTTCATTAATTATTTCCTAAACATGGAAAGGGAACCATAGCAGTAATTAATTCTTTTCCAGAATAATTTTAAATATTTCAAGCAGCAGTGTCTCGGTGGGACCTCCAAATTGTCACGTGGGAAGTGACTTTTTTTTATTATTTAACTACTGCTGCTCGACACCAAAATAATGAACACGTAAAAACTGAGGTTTACAGTTATGAAAGATTTAATCAAAGCTCTTAAATCATTCTGTGGTTTCCTTTGATTTCTTTTACAATGAGTTACATGAAAATATACATGGATATGGATTATGGATAACAAAATATAACTTAACTTAAACGGTAATATCGTTGATGTGAGCCCCCATCATCATATCTGGTCTGACACGCCCCACTTGGCCCTGGTGGTCGGTCCAGTTCCTGGCCTCCGCAGGTTGCGATGTCTCTTCTCCACTCGGCCTCGGCCTCCGCAGACTGTGTTACCCCTCGATGAGTATAGCCCCCAGATAAGATAGATGTGGCTTCAACGAATTAGTGGACGAGATCGAGCCCCCAATGATGACATGAATTTTGACCAGTCATGTCGGTGGAGAACCGGCGGCAGCTGGGGTCGTTATCTCGTCACCGACGTAGTCCCTCAGTTATAACTTAGACTGCCTATACGAACATCTGTAGTCTATTCTGGCTTAGGTGGTTCTCCCTGAATTACTAAAATTGACCTCCTAATATACACTACCGTTACTAGGAATAACTGTACAATTTCTAAAGAGTAATCCAAGGAATTTCAATAGCAGATGAGTGCATAAAGCAACACATTCTTAAAAAGACTTCCTGTGCATTCTATACATTCAATGCTAGAGCACTTTTTGCTATGTATGACACTTGTATGAAAATTCTTACATAGCATAAAATATGACATCAACCTGGTACAAGGGGGGGGGGGCATCAAGCGTTTCCAATGCTTGCTTTTAAAACATTCAAAACAGTAAATATTTTAAACACATGTTTGAACTCTTCAAATGTATAATTAAATTTCTTTCCTGACAATGTTGAGTTGAAAAATTGTTGTGGAGTTGAAAATTGTTTTACTTTTTTTCATTTGAATTTTGCCTTTTGTTTCTGAACTAACAGAAAAAAAAAAATTTCCAACTTGTTGGACTTAACCTGAATTATTGTAGACTAAAGCACATTCTCACTATCAACATTGCATTGACCAAAACAAGCCTTAGGACAAATTCAGTAATATTCTTGTTTTGAAATGTCATATTGGTACAAATAATCAATTTACCATACATTGTGCATTGCCTTGGCCTATGCTGTAACCCGCAATCACTGTAGAGTGAACAAGCCCGTCACATAATCCTTTTCCACCATTTCTACAACTGCTCATAAAACTGGCCTTGTACAAATACCAAGTACTCCAAAATTAAAAAAGCAGTGTGAAATTCTTGCATCTTTTGTCTTCTAAAGTAAACAATGAACTACAAATACAGAATTTCTCACAGTAAATTCAGCCTTTTTCCCCCTTTCAAATAAAAATGACAAAACTGGTGGAAACCTTGTGGGAGAAACTGGATCTGCAGAAGGGACAGAAGCCAGCTATTCTCAGGTGTACCAGCTTTTCGACCAGAAAACAGTGAGTGGTCGTAAGAAAGAAAAGGGAACAAACCAGGAAGAAAGGGGAGAGAGGAAAATGGTGATTGAATTGTGTCCCTGATTTTCAAATAGTCCTGCCACTTGATTCTTAGGAGGCGATGAAGCCCAAGAGTTTGGTTATCTCTGGAGATTTTCTGGTTGTCCTTTGTCTGAGGTTGACACCTGGGAGATAACTAATGGGTCTAGCTTGCTATTCAATCTATTCAGACCCTCTGCTCCTGAATGCCTGTGATGTCAAACAGGGTCCTTCGGCAGGAGCTCCGTCATCTTTCTAGCTTGACAGACTGCTTTTCAATGCAAAGCCATACAATGTACCTTGTACAGTAAGCTAGAGAGTGGCCAGCATGGGTACGCGTATTAAAGGTCGTTAAGAGTTGGCTCATCGAGCTTGTTATACATGGACTATCCTGGTTCCAGATTCAATTAGAAGGGTTTCATCAAACATTTAAAATTCAAATTGAAACCTATCAGGGTTTGATTAGCTTTAAACAAACTTTGTTTTCTTCATTTCATGAAGTAATTCAATTTGTGGTCATTTATCTTTTTAGCAATTAAATTGGAATGATTATTTGAAATGATCAAAAGAAATTTGCTCCCTATGAAAGGAACATAAACTGTAGATTAAATTGGGACATTACGTGTACAAACAATTTGATGTAGAATGCTACTCCATAGATCGCCAAATCTTTTGCTAAAATTTGAATGAACAATATAGACCAGCAAGGTTTAGTATTAGATGTATCATACAAATTTTCCATTTGCATTAATATACCCAGTAGCCAAAATAACCTTCTTGTAAACATAGCAGATCAGTGACCTTCTTCAAGATCTACATGTATAACTTCATCAAGGCATTAAGGTACACCACATCACTTCTGATACTCTGAGGAAAATGCTGAAGCTAGTTCAATGTGATCTCGGAAAGACCTTCATGGCCCATCTTATCTTAATCAAGTTCTAGATATTCTGAATGAAAAAGCTAGCAAAATATTAGAAGCAGAAAGATATTCCCCAAGGTCAATTCTCACCAAGACATCAAGACATCAGGTATGTTCGATACAAGAAAATGTAAGATCAGTATGATCTAGGAGAGACCTTGAATGTCTACCATGCCTTCATCATCACAGGATCAAGGTAACAGGGTAGAAATTATGCTAATCTAGAGAAGATATGACACAGAATTCTCTGCCATCTCGTAATGGGTGTTGTGTGATCCAGTGAATACTGTAAGTCTCTGGAGTTTCAACCACAAGGTATCGGGTTCAAAAATGTTGACGCACTGTTGTCATTTGGCAATACATTATCAAATCTTTAAAGTACATTTGCCACATTCGACAAAAACGAGGTAAATGGATACATGTACCTGGCAGGAATTAATTCCAAAATTCTATATATAGAGGCTTGCCAAGCTAAAGGCAGGGTAATAATATCCAAAGTTTTATGGAAGCACAAAGAGACATTAGATGATACTGCCATGCCTTATACAAGACCAGAATACTGTATGAGACAGCATGGTCCACATCAGTCAGACCTAAAAGATTGATGAAGATGACATGATGGCCCCAAAATACTTGTCCCTCTGAATGTCATCAGCATCACGCTTCACGTCCAAATGGTTGCCATTAAATCAATCTCAGAAAGACCCTGGTCAAAAAATCAGGTACAGTGTATTGGAGATCCACTCCTGCTGTCCAATGAACACGGATAGTTTCAACATGTGAATGCTGTATGACCGCATGGTCCTGAGACAAACTAAATATCAAAAGTTACTTTGTGTTTGATCACTTTCACTAGCTATTGCTACATCATTTTCTGACTGGTTGCTGTTTTTGACAAGTTTTATGCATCAAGTACAAGAACCCCCAAATATTTGGAGAATAAAACTATAAAAAGCATTTTGTGTCATAAGAACAATACCATAGTTCTGAATCTATTCAGAATCACTGCTTTCAACGATGTTTTAATAATAGTTAAAAATAATGTTATATAAAATCAATTTTCTCCATCAGTCCAAAAGGTATCTCTATCAAATGAAGAAATGAAATGGTGTTTATAAGCGATTTCAAAGACAATTCAGTGGCACAATAGATAAAAAGGTTGATTAAGCGCAGCAAATATGATGACTCTTCAATGGCCTGCATCGGGTTTGGACAGGTATTACATCCCACTCCAAGGCTTCTTCGTCAAACTCACTTATCTGAGATACATGGAGGGTGGGCCTTAAAAGAAGGGAAAACAATGTGATTAAATGCTCTTCTGGGTCCTTAACTCTTCATAAAGTCTTATAATAATAGCAATTGCACAATTTCTGAAACAAATTTTCTATCAGCCATTCAGATTGAAGGATTTCAGTTGCATTTTTAACTGTTATTGTAAACTTGTTACATTCTATTAAAAGGACCCCTGTAGTTACAGTCTTTGTGTTTGGGTTTCGATATGTGATTCATATCGTGATCCTCACTCGAGAAAATTGCTTAAACACAGCCTTTATTTAGGTTTCCTCCAAGATGATACCAACATGATTTCTAAAAAGATCACTTATGTAGTTTCTTGGTTTAGCTTTATGCTTTCATAGCAATCATTGGCACTCATGATATTTACCAATCATTATAACATTTAAAGACATTCATATCCCATCTGGATCTCTGAAAGGCAAGCTTGTGCTTGCGAACTTCAGTTTGTCCCTGGATAAGATCCATTCCCAAATAGATGAAATCTGCGGTGGAGATTGGGAGTTTAAAACCTTGATAATCACAATAATAGGATGTAGTACTAATGTAATTACTGTATTGCCTTTTCTCTTTCCTTTGCGGAGTCTGAAGGTTATTACACGAATTAGCATCCAAAGTGGCCTATCCTGATCCTGTAGTATTCATAAAAAGCTTGGTGCCACTTTCCCAAACATCGAAAAAGATCAATAGCTAATAGCGGTACAGTGCTTTGAAATAGAAATTCAATGTGGGTGATCCTTTCTATTACATACATTGCCTTGCTTTGTAACAACCCCACTCCAATTAGTACTAAGGCTTAAGATGGAATTAGGGGATAATCTCTCATAAATATCTCTAATTGAATAGTATACTCACACTAAAGAGGCTAATTTGGAACATCTTGTCTGGTTGGGGTATAAATTCTAATAAATCTGCTGGATGATGTATGTACAAATATTTAAAAGTTAGAGAATGTCTTTGGCACCTTCCCCTTTAATAACAGAAATGAAAAAAAATCTTTTTTAACATTCACTTACTTGTACATGTATCTGCTTCAGATTTTAAACCCCAATCTTTTTTTTTTTGGAGGGGGGACTCTCTAATTCTTCACTTTTCCCCTCCCTTCTTCCTTCTCTTCATTTTAACTTTACACACATCAATTCTCAAAGGGGCATCTCTGTCATCATATACCAAGACACATTTCTAGATCAACTTACTCATTTGTTCCCACTGTTACTTCACCCTAAACATAACATTCTTTGGTGAGAGTCAATTCATTACTCATTTCTCTCTCAAATACCAACAGATTTCAAAACTTATAAGAACCAGAATATCCAATACACATAAAAACAATGAAACTCACTGAAGCATGTTTTAAAACCCACATCACATCCCCATTCAAAGAGTGTTTTCTCACTTAAATTTTGGCAAATTGAATGAAACTTGGTAAAATGGCTCATCTTGGGTATAATCACTGGATTAAAGTCTTGTCATTCTTGCCCAAACAGCATTACCTGGTCTGATTAATAGTGATAATCTTTCAATTCTTCAATCCATTATGCCACTTTTAAGAAAGAAGATGTGAACAAAGTGTCTAGACCACTGACTCCTTTTTGGTAATTTATAAAACCTTAAGCCGTGGTAATTCAATTAAAATTCAAAGTTTGGTTAAAAAAAACAAGCAGTACATGTCGCTACAGAGCATGACTAGCATACAAACAAATAAGTTTGATGCACATTATGCTTATACAAGGATTGCACTTAAAATAAGTTTAGGATTTTAGAAACATCAAAAAAGACTTGTGAATTATCTGATAATTTATTTTAAAAACATTAGATTATAAAGAATGAATAAATAAAATCTGATTTAAGAATAACATATGTTTTTAACAAAATACAATAATGTCAATATTCCTCTTGATTTGGTGAAAATATCTATCACATGAAAAAAAATCTATGTTTCATAGGAAAATCGTAATTTATCCTTATCAGATTAAGCTCAATAAAAAGAAAATCAGGAAAGATGTCTATAAAAGAAACAATTATAGGAGGAAAGGGCTTCAATCATCATTCCAGAGCACTCCTCTAGATACATATGTATTGATTTTTATCATTACAATTTACAAAGTACTCAACCTTGAAGAAGATAGTCATTATTCACACAACTGTGCTTGGAAGCATTAAACATCTGATTAAAACCATCAAATCCTCAAATGAAGGATGAGATTTCTTTACTCCACAACCACAAGAAAAAACATTTCTATAAAGACGTACAATACAGGGATAAACAGACACCCCCTTTCACTAGTGATTGTGTTTTAATCCCAGAGTTCATAGGGTGTTACATGTTGATGACTAATGTATACTTTAAAATGGTTTTCTATAAAGAACAACTATGTTTTGTAAAGGATTGGAAGATTTCCTCTTTGCATCTCAAAGGGCTGGAATGAATTCCAGTCTTTACTCTTTCAAAATATAAAGGGAAAAATGAAAACAAACATGAAATTTGACACTTACAGTTTGTAGAGATTATCCATTCTAGAAAATGATAATTCTGGCAAATTTTGGAGCTTGTTGTTGTTCAGACGCCTGTAAAAAAAACAAAAAAATAGAATAGTAATAATTTTGTTAATCCCAGATATAAATGATATTACATGTTGATAACCAATACACTTTAAAATTGTATTTCTATAAAGATCAACCATGCACTTTATAATGGAATAAATTGTCACTTCTTGCTATTTAGTATGACCTATGGGAAACAGGCTATAATCAATTCTTCATTAAAAAAAATTGTTTCAAATCTGTAAAGTTAATTTCATCTTTTATATTCCATGTGTGTTGCTTGGTGATCATTTTCTTGATAGGAATCCAAACCAAGTATGAAAAAAAATAATTGTGTTTTTGTGTGTGTGTTCCCACACATAAATCTCAGTGCAAAGCCCCAGAGCATAGATCACAGGGCTTTAGAAATAACAATCATTGGCATTCACCTCAAGATCACACTTGTTTAATGCCACATCAATCTTTGCAAAGAATATCCATGAACAGGTCTATATGACCAAAAGGATTCCAAACATAGAATTCTTCAGGGGGCATTTTGCTCCATTCTGTGACAGAACCTGCTCACATTCCTCATGTTCGCGTCAACTATTCTGACATTTAGCGCTGTAAGCGCATCAAAGCCGAGACAAATTTGAAACGTGCCGACCGGCCGTTCGGAACTCCTGCAGTCACATAAACTCTTTCGTTTTGATGAGATTTGGTATCATTTAGCTCCTTCAACTCTTGAAGATCGGCTAATAGCCTCTCCACATGGGGATGTCAAAGATCGTTCCTGCTGACAACTTGCAGGTGGACGATTCACGGGGTTGGCACTGTTTCCCTTTGATCCTGCGTATCATGTGTCTCAGCCAATTTGTAACCTCCCACCCACTCTACCTCCCCTAACAAAAATCCATAGTATTCCAGAGACAAAATCCCCCACCTTCGTCAGTATCTACAAACCATAAATGTGTCTGACATTTCATCTATGTTTATACAATCAAGTCTTTTTTCACTGTTGTCTTCATTTCAGCAATGACAATAAATTTACGTCCCCAGTCTTCAGAAATTATAATCATTATAGAAAATTAACGATTGAATTACATTACTACGTATTATTCGACTTAAATAAAGAATAACATGGGTAATTTAGAGATTGATTGACCTCCAGTTCTGGAGTCAGCTGACTGTATATTAAGTAGACATTTCACAGGATGTACAATTAATGAATTCTATGTTTCTGAAGTTCTCACATTTAAATTAAAAGCATTAAACATGCATGTCCTTCTTTTTTTTCTTTGGATACCCTGTACTAGCATATTGATATCCCCTTTGAATTCCATCTTCATCCCACCTGGACACTTAACCTGCTTTCAATAGCGGGCTCTCACTCAGTGAAACACTAACCCATCAAAGCCCAAGATTGGCTGGAATATCCTGATTTTACTCTTTGGGTCAAATTCACCTAAGATTTATTGCAATTTTCTACATTAAAAAAATACGTAAAACTGTTTGAATGTTAATTTGTGTGTTCTTCAACAATTTTCTCAGAATAGGAGCCTGACAAAAATACAGTCATAATTCTTTTTTTTTTCCCTCATTAAAAGCAAATGATTGCGATTGCACTATCACACTAGCAGCCATGGTAAAACATATCTCTTTCTCTATGATGAGCAGAGGAGAGCGAAAAATGATTCACAAGAGTCTAAATTCAGAGCGATGACTGAAACAATTAAATTACTATCATATGTACATGTAAGCAACAGGTTAATACACAAGGGAAGCAGTAGTAGTTGAACTGCCACCTCCCTCTTTATGCCAACCCCATACCCCTGTACAAGTCCATCTATCAAACACTACTAAAAGGTCAAGTCCACCTCAGAAAAATGTTGATTTGAATCAATAGAGAAAAATCAGACAAGCACAATGCTGAAAATTTCATCAAAATCGGATGTAAAATAAGAAAGTTATGACATTTTAAAGTTTCGCTTATTTTTAACAAAATAGTGGTATGAACGAGCCAGTTACATCCAAATGAGAGAGTCGATGATGTCACTCACTCACTATTTCTTTTATTTGTTATTGTTTGAATTATACAATATTTCATTTTTTACGAATTTGACGATTAGGACCTCCTTGCCTGAAGCACAAAATGTTAAAATAATGGAATTCCAGGTGTTCAGGGAGGAATGAAACTTCATTTCACATGACAATGACGAGAAAATAAAAATATTTCATATTTCATATAATAAAATTTTTAAAAAATAGTGAGTGAGTGAGTGATGTCATCAACTCTCTCATTTGGATGTAACTGGCTCGTTCGTATAACTATTTTGTTGAAAATAAGCGAAACTTTAAAATGCCATAACTTTCTTATTTTACATCCGATTTTGATGAAATTTTCAGTGTTATGCTTGTTGAACTTTTCTCTTTTTATTCAAATCAAGTTTTTGTTGGGGTGGACTTGTCCTTTAAGAACTACACTCAATGCATATTAAGACCTCACACTAAAAACTTACTCAAATGCTTTATATAAAAAGTGTTTGCTGTGTCACTCATACATGATCAAACTTTGTGATCTTTACTAACATTTTGTAAATATTATGGAATCAACATGATCAATGGGTATTACAATGCAGATGGCATCTTCACTTTATTTTACTTCATGAATATCACATGAACTTGTATCAAGGCAAACTGGTACCACATGCTATTGTAAACTAATATTAACTACTATGTTAAGTAGGAGATTTGATTTTCTTTGAAATAACCTGGGGATTGTCAATTTAGATTAAAGGCCAAACAAAGTGTCAAAATTTTGACAGCCAAGAACAACCAATGAGGTCATCTCCAAACGAAGAAGAGATGCAGGCCAGAGACTTTTAAAGGGTGCAAAGAAATGTTTTGGGAGTTTTTTTTTCATTGCTGTATCAATGCCTGCTTCCCTTTTGAATATCTCATTGGAAAAGAGTATCAAAAACAAGTTCAGGTTTTTTTCTGCTCCATAATTTCTTTTCACTTATTTACAACTCACTTCAAATTACAATTTACCTTCATTTTTACCCTTCCTTACTTTTTTGTCTCATTTCATTCTCTTATCTGTAATGATAGTTGTCAGATGCATATTTTCACTCTCATACAATGTAGAAATTGAACGCAAAGCAAAAGAAAAAAATCTATAAGAATGTATCAGCACAAGTGACCAGCATTTTACCCAATATAATGAATCAAAATTAAATGTTCTTGCATTCTTTTTTTAGGTAGATCTAAAAGGCTGAATTGACTATGCATTTCTAAGATGTTAACATCCAATTTTTCTGCCCAACTCCTTTCTGGTATGTATCATTTGCTTCTGAACTCAAGGAGCTCAGGGATAAAGACCAGCTCTGGTCATGGGGCAACTCTGGGGTGGTATTGCTGGAAACTATATCCAGATGTTTCAAGCACAGTGAAATAAAAAAAAATATACATTATATTTATCCTCAATTCTAGGTTTATTCTGAATTGATTAAGATAAATAATTCACATTTCTTGCCAGTGCAACATAAATCTTCAAGCATTGCTATTCAATTGTCATTATTCATATTAAATATTTGTATTGAATACAATTATACAGATAAACAATAAAACATGCTTTTAATTGAATTAATTATTTTAATTTCATAATCAATTCTAGTGAATAAATGTGCAATTATATAAATAAATTCAAATTCAATGCAATTTGCATTGTTTAGGAATAGGAGCTTTATGTTCCATAAAAAGTCTATATCTAACTTAGATAACAAAGTATCAGTATTTAATAAAAATGATATAAATGCATGTTGTCACTAACATGTAATTATTCTACAGTGCAACGATTCATGGAGGATAGATTACAAATTATTGTTTGCTTTTTTTATTAAACCTTTCGATTGTCAGTCGACATACATGTAGCTTTGCAATTTTTTCACAGAAATTATCAAAGAACGAATCAGATATGGAATACAAATTGTACAAGTACCATATATAAGTTTTTCCAGTTACCATAAAGTCTCCCTGAACACGCTGATATCCAATGTCATTGATGGCATACTTTATGAGAACGAAAAATAAATAAAATGAGAGTAGTTTAAGGTTGATTCTGTATGGTACTCAAATGGGTGGAAAATCAAATTATCCTCGAGGGGGCAAGGGGAAAAGAGCATCATGTTTATCATTCAACGAACATTCCTGGGATGAGTAACAAAGTATTATCTCTGTATGATTCGAGTGAACGACCTAAGCGTCGCCTTTTACGGCCGAGACTCCCCCGGCTCCATCCTCACTGAGTGGCCTCAGTAACCCCAGTATTTACTCAAAGCGGTCCCCGGTTCCTAACTCAATTTACAAAACGTGGAACTCTCAAAGGAGTTCTCCTAATGAAATTATGCGCTGGATGACTATTGATCGCCGGCCTGCAAGTCACTTCCACGGTTACGTTAATAGCTTCAATGCATGTGTCCATTAAGCCTGCCCTGCGAGAAGTCCGCTTTTTCTTTTATCTCCGACCATGCTGTCTGAGAGCAAGAGGTGGTTTGAAACACAGCATGGGTCATACTATAGGCTTTCTTTTTGAGACACTTGCAATATTACACCTCAGCAGACTGGTTCACATAGAATCCATGAAGCGATGCTTCCATCTTTCCTAGCTTAAATGCACTATTGTTTTCAAAGAAATCTGAAACTTATGCAAAATTCTCATGACACACAGACCTTTTCAAGTGCTACAAAGGAAAGATGATTCATAACACAAAGGATGCAGGCAACGTCCAAGAACCTACTTTGTATTTGCACCAGAACTTCCTATTCCTCAAGAGTATTTGTTCAAAATTTGATACATATTTTAGCTTCTTCAATATAATGAGTCAACTAGATATTCCAAAACTGCAGGCAAGGGAAAGATATAAAAAATGTACCTCATAACACTTTATTGGCAATAACATGTTGAATTTTTGCTGGTGAATGCAATATTTTGATGAGCCAAGTGGACAATTTTACATTAAAATAATGCACAATATCTTACAAAATTCAATGATTAATGACAATCGATGGTATCCTATTACCTTATAAGAGCATTGATTGATTGAATATATATCAGTGAGTCAGTGATTGGGCTAACCATATCCTATCCATCAGCGTTCTGCTGTTCATTATTTGCACCAGGGATTTACATATTTGCCCACTGAAGTGCCCCCTTTCTATAACCAGTCCTTGAAACCGACAGACACCCATTCTCAATGAAATATTTCCCTTAATGAGAATTTGCAATTCAATTCTAGCAGAGTGAAAGCTACAAGAATGCCCTTAAGTTGTGTTGATGACTTTGTAATACAGACTAGCAATGCAAATCTGCTAAGCGCAGTAAACATGACAGGGTAAAGAAGACTCCCTTTTTTTCAGTTTGGTTAAGAGTTTCCCCAACCCTCCATTGATCTTTCTTTTATTTGTCAGATCTCCTCTCTCTCTCTCCTATTTTTGCCTATTCTCCGCCCTACATGTAGGTTCAAATGAAGCCCACCCAGCAAAAGCACCCATAACACTGTAACTCAAGCACAGGGGCATTTGACAGACACTCGAATACCTTTGAAGAAGATGTCAATTTTTACTGAAGTGGGATTAGGTTTCTGATGCATTTATTCCAGGTTTCTTTCCTTCCTACTTTTCTTTTTTTTCCCCCATCAATACCTTTTCTTGAATGTATGAATGGCAGCTTATTGCAGATAGGTTACTCCATTGGAATTTGAGCTATATAAACTACAGTTTTAACACGATCCCTGAGTCCTTGAAACAAAAAGAGAAAGTTCAACCAACAATGGCATGGCCAGTTTTGGGGTATGGGTGTAACCGCATACTATAAAAACATGTGGGCCTAAGTATGCAAATAACAGTCAATTTCAAAGAATTACCAAATTGACAGCCTGACATGATATTTTAAGAAACAGAATTTGATTTCTCTAACCATGAGCTTCATTTAAAAAAAGTAATTTCCATATTTAATAGACAGAACTGCTCTGACAGAGCCTGCACTATCATTCCAACGTCTTCAAATTGATATAGAAGTGTCAGAAATTGATTCTAAATAAATTCCTAAATAGATACCGCCGGTAAGGGTAACTCAGGAGGAAAAATGATTTTTTTTTACAAAATTGGTTGAAAAATGTAGTTTCACTTAACCACCCCCTCCCCCTCATATTTCTCTTGACACATAAGTCAGTCTACTACGGTGTTCTCTTCTCTAGTTATAATATGAATGAGAATGAAACAGCAAATTTTTGTTTCTTCATCACTGTACACCAATGTAGGGCCTTCTGTAGTCAGTTTTCTTCAATGCTGAAGACTCTGAAGCTAGAGTTGACATATATGCTTTCCACACTGCATTTCCTTAACCTCATACTGTCCTTAACCCGGACTATCCTTAACCCCATACTATCTGCTTAATCGTGGTTAACGCCTTAACCCGGACTATCCCTCAGCTCATGAATATTGATGATTTTACCATACAGACCGTCATACAGAGTGTGATTAAAGTGCAATTCGACTTCTGTGATTGGCTAATGCTTAGCCCCACTTTCTTTAGCCCTGTTTCATTTTCACACTGCATCTCTTAGCACTGCAATTGTGGTGCTAGCACCACAATATACCGGCTAACCCTGCTTTTTTGCAGGGCCAGATAGTACCGTATTATTTACCGTGCTAGCCCACTTGGCTAAAATGTAGTGTGAAAACAAAGTGGGCCAAGCTTAACCCCGGGAAATTGGTGGGGCTAACCCCCCCCCCCTTAGCCCCACCAATTTAGGACAAAAAGTGCAGTGTGAAAAGCATAATAGACAAGTCACAACACATTCCCAATTATAAATGGTACAGGGTACACTCAGTACTAAACCTGGGGAGTGTTTCACAAAGAGTTAAGAGTGACTTAGAGTAGCACTTCAAATAAATCCCAAGTTTTGCTTGGCATAAATGGGATCACCGCATTGGTCAAATCATACTACGAGGACATGCACCACTTCATATTTAGGATTGCACATTATACATCAGCATTTAAGAATGACTATCAGAAGAGTACACTTTGTGAAACACCATCCCTCCCCCAGGCTTAAGAAAATTAAAGGGGGTGTTCACTCTCTAATGATAGGGTTTGAATAATTTTGTGATATATATAAATGTAAACCAGTAAGCAGCTCTCCACATGTCGTGGGAAACTAAATGCAAAAAAAAATCCTTAAAAAAAATGTCCTTTTTCTCAAAAAATCAAAGCAAATTTATTTGTGGGGGTATATCATCTGATGACTATGGGCATGGGCATGGAGAGAGCTTCTTGCAAGTTACAGACTTAAATTGTAAGTTAAATAATTTGACATTTCCCCGGGAGGGGGGACTCGAATTATAACATGATAGTATGCTCCTCACTAAAAACGAAAATAGCCTATAGGGGGCTCTGGAACTAAATCTTGGTCGCCTGAACGGCTCTTCGATCAACGATTGCTAAAAATGCAATGCTCTGGAACTGACCACATCACAAAAGGAGGTCTCTGGAACTCATTAGATCATAGGCGTTATTGGTAGCAGCTATGGAAAAAAACTTGCATGCAGGATAGATTCATATCAAGCTAGCCTAGACCAAAAGCTTCAGTCTCTGTATTTTGGTTGTTCCGCTGAACTGCGTTGGCTCACTCACCAATACATAGACTGAAGCGCTTGGAGGGCCCGTACGTACAGCTAACGTATAAGTGAACTAACGTTTTATAGGTCGCGATTTTAAACTGTTTTTTAAGCAAAATTTACAGTTTCATGGTTTCCATTATCAAGGAAATATAAGTAATTGCATACCTTGGACCAGAGTTATTGATAAAAATCCTCTGGATGATCCAGAAACCTTTCATCTAAGACATTTTCACCTGAGCTGACATTTTTTTTTTAGCAAGTTGCCATCTTGAATGACGTCATTATCCTTAATGTCTCGATATATCAAATGTTGTCTGCTACCTGTGATCGTTGCGGTTCAGCTCGCATGTGGAGCAGAAAGCATTATAATATCGAGAGCAATATCGATATCACATTCGTAAATTGTCGATGCACACTCCGTTCGTTTGTAATTTTGGGAGTGATTTGGGCGTCCAAGTCGCAAGAAAACATCGGAAAAGTACCACTTTCATACCTTTTAATATGTATCTTTGACATTTTTTCATTGATTAGAAATTATAAATTGATATCTTGTAGTTGATAAATCCTTAGAGTGTAAATTTGATTAAAAAAAAGCACATCAAATTCTGGACAGTCAATCGACAAAAGGGAGGGCGTAATAACACATGCGAGCTCACACTAACACTCTACCGTCGGTGAATGGGGATGATAGTAAAATGTCAGAATTTGTTGAATAAATCCCCAGAAACGACGGTTATTCCTGTCTAAAGCTAGCCTAGCTGCGGGTGAGGGGAGCTTCGGATCTGGCGCTATGGCTCTGCGCCAATTCAGCTCGCCGCTCCGACCGGCTGAGTTGTTAGTGGGCGGGCATTAATTGGAACTAAAATTTACAAATTCGAGGGTCTCCGGAATTGAAAAAAAATAGGAATTTTTATGACTTTCTAAATTGGTGATGCTCTGGAACAGAATTTTAGGCTGAAAATGGGGGTCTCAAGTTCTCAACTGCGGCACATACGTACATCATACATTTATTGGCTAAGTACATATTTAACACCACATACAACTACAAATTAGGCCTGAAAGTTAGGCCTAACGTTAGTTAAATTTGAAGAAAATTTTTTTTAAGTTTTACAACACTCTCCCTCAGACTCAGTCTCAGCTCAGTGGCTAATAATCACATTTCACATGTATACTATTTTTTCTCGAATTTTTCGGCTTATTAATATTAAAACCAACTTAGCATCAAAGTGAACTTCACGTTTAAGTGTATCACAAAATTTTGATTGTGCACTCGGGATTGTGCATTAACTGAGGATGCGCCGGTAGACGGTCATCCTCTTTCTGCCTGGCTCTGCGACTGCGTGACTACACCACATGCACAAAATCATAACACAAAAACGAATATGTGGGACACAGTTCAAAACTCGAGATAACATTCACTCAAATATCACAAATATACATTTGCAGGAGAGTAACTGCACATACCCCAGTAGCATTAATTATCTATTCCGAAAACAAATCATAAGATTAGATTTCAGCAAAACCTGGAAAACTTCATCTTCTTGAAGTTGATATTGTTCGTTCCGTCGCAGCCCTCACCAGAAAAGTAAATACCGTACAGCTGAGCTAGGAGAATCCATATTCGCTAACGGGGGCCCAATTAATACCCACAATAAAATTGATATCATATCACCAAGAAATTGCTTTGTTGATAAATCCTGGCTACACTACTCCAACACTTAATTATTGAAATGTTAACTAAAACTCTGATAATTATGAAAAATAAATATGTGCAGTACTAACAGAAACATTTTTAATATATAAGTACCCCTAAATGTAATAGGAATAGTCCATCAAAACTTTCAACCTATCAGACGCGCCTTGCAGCATTGCAGCCTTGTACCATGTCCATGCTCGTACATGTACCAACACGGGCTGCATTTTTTTTCAATTAATGCACTCGACAAAAGTTGTTGAAGTCTGCAAATTGGGTGCAGCCATCGAACTAGAAATACTTCTCCTTTTTTTCATTTCAGTTGCTACACCAGCCCCCCCCCCCAAAAAAAAAGTAAATGAAATGAATAAAATATATACAGTGCGTCCCAGAATAAACGAAACCGAGATTTAGCGATCATTTATCATAACTTAATCATACATAAAATAGACAAATGACCTACCAATTTAAAGCTCAGAATCTCCTGTTTCATCTGATATTACTTAGATTATTTCTTATTCACGCATGAGTGAGCAAATACAATTTGAAGAAAGGATACCAAAAACTCATTTGGCGGGGGGTATCTGGGTTTCAAAAAGAAAATCACATTTCTGAAAAGTTCAATATCCGCTCTTTAATTTGGTACCTAAATTACAGAAAATGGTCAAGAAATAAAAAAGTTCTGGTCATTTGAAATAAGGCTTGTATTTCCATAATTTCATGAGATAAACGTGTTTTCACCGGTTTCCCACAGAAGCTTTCGCATGGTGAACAAAAGATTTAATGCATGGCTGATCGTCAACTAAACAGAGTGTCGAGTGAGTTTGAAAGCCAACCTGGAGAACCTCTTCATTTTATGAAATTATTGAAATTCAAGCCTTATTACAAATGACCAGAACTTTGTTATTTCATGACCATTTTCTGTAATTTAGGTATCAAATTAAAGAGGAGATATTGAACTTTTCAAAAATGTGGTTTTCTTTTTGAAACCCAGATACCCCCCGAAAAATGAGTTTTTGATATCCTTTCTTCAAATTGTATTTGCTCACTCATGCGTGAATAAGAAATAATCTAAGTAATATCAGATGAAACAGGAGATTCTGAGCTTTAAATTGGTAGGTCATTTGTCTATTTTATGTATGATTAAGTTATGATAAATGATCGCTAAATCTCGGTTTCGTTTTTTCTGGGACGCACTGTATAATATAATTATAATAATAAATGAATAAATAATAATAAATATAATAACATTAAATAAAGTAAATAAACAAATAAAAATAAATGATGCAAAAAATATATAATACTCACATAAGAGAAAAATAACAGCTTACATAATAAATACAAAATTTTTAGATCGAATGAAATAATTATAATGCAATAAAAACGATGATTTAAAAGAATCACAAATCAATAAATAAACCTTTGATTATAATATTTTCTGTTTATTCTCATCTATGCACAGTACAATCTAGAGTTGTCTGTGTCTGAATGAACCGAAAGCAAATCTGCAAATCCTTGTTTAGTGTATTTGGAACACGAAACATGATTGCCAATAATCTGATTCAAAGAATACTCGGTACTCGCGGACCGACAGACGTGATCCCAATTGCTATAGCTCTATCGAGTATACCTTATTCTCTACAGCGTTCTGTAACGGATCTAAGTGTTTGAAATTACATTGGGGGATTCAATAGACAACAAAAATGTACTTCTGATGATCTGAATCTCACGAAATCAACGTCCATAGAAAACGAGTCTACAAGACAAATTCAATATTGTCTTTTTATCTATATTTTATTCCACTTTGTCATTTAACATCTACTTGTAAAGACTAAATACAATATGTTAATTCCATAATGAAATACAAAATATATCTGTACTTTGTACCAAACACACACTCTGCATTTTAAATAGGCCTAATTGCTTATTGAAGGGGTTGGTTGCTTGAAAATAATAAATGGCAAAAAGTAAAGAAAAAAAATATTGGTAATATTTGTTATACTTACAGGCGTTCAACAGTAATAAGGTCTGTGAATGATCCTCTTTCGATGTGAACTATTTGGTTGTTCATGAGATGTCTAGATAAAGAAAGAAAACACAGAAAGATGATAAGGGACTACTCTGTTAAAAAACGGGGATTACTCACGGTGTTTCTTTTTAATCGAATTTCACCCTTTCTTGGTGAATATATTGTTTCTTGGGTATATTGGGCTGTCATGTCCAATCGATATTATCTTCAAATAGTTGCCTTTTAACATGGCATATTCTTTTTAAAACAAATTAGGTAATTATATACATTGTTGAGTTCAGTTGCAATGTTCAACAGATTTTGTTTACTTTCAATCGAATTCCATTCCCAACTCAAGCTACAGAATACTTCACTGTTATAATGACACGAGATAGCCAGATACTTCAACCAACGACACGTGTGTTATCTCAGAATAAGGGGTCGTTTTCTAAGCAAAATGGGTCAACGCTTATAGGCCTATCAACATATATATCAACATATATATATATATATACAATAGAAAAAATAATTACACTTACAACGTTCGAAGTGACTGCAAACCATCGAAATCTCTCCTTCGTATCCTCGTTATATTGTTTTCGCTGAGGTATCTGAAATAAGAAAGAAAATGGAGCTAATAATATCACATAACTACAATCATGATAAATGTGATTTCATCATCGTCGGATGATTATAATAATGATATATGTGATTTGTAATGCGCCAAATCCACTCGGCAGAGTGCCCAAGGCGCAGTGAAAGAAGAAAGAAAGAACGAAAGAAGTATCTGAAATAAGAAAGAAAATGGAGCTAATAATATCACAACTACAATCATGATAAATGTGATTTCATCATCGTCGGATGATTATAATAATAATAATAATATATGTGATTTGTAATGCGCCAAATCCACTCGGCAGAGTGCCCAAGGCGCAGTGAAAGAAGAAAGAAAGAACGAAAGAGAACAGGTACAAATATAATATTATTTCTTAGAAAAAAAGAAATATGATAGTCGCAAATGAGATATACGGACGGTATCCTAGCAAGCTGACTTTAAATTCATACGCGAAACTGCTCTGAAAATAAAAATCACCAGTCTGGTAAGGTTTCTGTTCACAGCAATTCTTGGTTACCGTATGTTGTTTAATTTATTCATCTTTATTGTTTTGTCGTCTACTAATCTTTGACATTCTCTTTATTTCAATGCTTAGGTTAATCTTACAGTTTTCAACTCTTTATTTATTTTTTTTCTGCATTTTTTTTTCAATTCATCTTCCTCTCCTGTAATCATTCGTGTTACTAGATTGGAAGGTCAAAAGCATATCAGCCACCCCCCCCTCCCGCATTTCAACTCTGATTTTCCAAGCATAACACTCTGAACGAGATAACTTTGTTGGGCCGAGGTATGGGGCAAATTTGCACCTGTACCTAACATGCCTAACATACCCGGACAGAAAAGGTGAACAGAGAGTTGTTGTACATGGTTGCAAAGTGGGAACGTTAAACTGGGAGATGAGTAACATTTCTGTATTTACTGCCAAAAATGACAGTTCCGTTCACGGTGCAACGCATCCATTGTATCACACACGATCTACCTCCTCAAAAACATGAAGAAAATACAAAAGGGATTGGACATGTCTAAAGAATGGACAGAAACGCGATGGGGCTTAACCAATTTCTCACTCATCCGATTTTCGCACTTTCGTCAAAAAAAAGTTAGATCGGCTTTTCATCGTACTTTGGTGTTTCAAATGTGAACACCTAACTTCCAAGTAAACAATCAATGCAAACAGTTGATAGAAATTGCTTTCTTTGTGCTGTTAGGTTTGCGGAAAAAGTTCTTTGCTGAACAAATCTTTTTTTTATTCGTTTATGTATTTTGTCATATTTATTTTAGCGCAGGAGGTAGGCCTATGATATCGGTGTGGAGGTATCGACCTTTGAGTTGAATGCAGCGTTTCGTAATTGAAGTCTCCTGGAAAAAAAACGTTTCAAGAAGGTAAAATCGTGTTTCGGATTATAATATAAGAGGGAGCACATACCACTTAAATAGTTAGGTCGGTTTCTGACACACGGATGCAACGCCTGAAACTGCAATAACGTGTAACAAGTTACATGGACACCGATTTCTTTTCAGAAATTTTTATATAAAACTTTCAAAAGTTTCGGGTAGGTGTGTGAGGCTTTTCATATTTCAAAATATTAAATGCCTTAATTCATAGTTACAACAATATGGAATTTTTTTACTTTTTCTGATATTTTGTTGAAATATAACTATATTTGCCATTAAGTTCAATTCAATTTTAGTACAAAGTTGTATTTACAAAATGTTTATTTATGGTAAACGTAATCCAGCTGTATATTTCACCGATATTTCGTGTTATTAAAAATGATTTAACCCCCTGTTCCTTTTCAAATTAAAGTCCTTCAAGTTTTATCTATATGAAACAACCTTATCTGATACGGAACAGTGTAAAGTCATCAACTCTTTTTGAAATGCACAAATCGTTCAACGTGTCTATTTAATTTGGTGTAGGCCATTCTGTTCATATCCAGAAACAAATTAAAATATGACATGTGTCATAACTTATCATATATTATGAACGAATATAATTATTTGAGATCTATTTATACTCATTTACGATTATACCAGCGGGATAATGGTTTTCTGGAAAGGAAATTTCAACAGATTGAAGTCATTCAACGTGATTTAAAGAGATTATAATCACCAAACTGGTCATGAGGCCAACTGCATCACACACAATGGGTAATAGATAACCGGTGTAATCAACAACACGCCTAACCTGACGTTTCGGTAGAAATTGCAATAAAAATATGACTTTGATATCAGTTAAAATATTAGTGAGAGACGTGGTTGAGTTCAGTTACATGCGTGTAAAACTTATTTCGTTGCTAGCAGGAAGGTTAATGTTTAGGGAATGTCTCCCAATTTAACCCCAGCCCCTGAAATGAAAGGGTGATGGGGAGATCAAGGAGCACAGGGAGGGAGGGAGGGAGAACGAGGGATAAAGGGATGGGAGAATGGGGGTAACGACAACGTTACCCCCATGACGTGAAGAAGTGACATAAGAAAAAATTTGAACAATAACAATTTTGACATGAGTAATATTATATCGTTTTAGATATGGAATGTTGCGTATTAATGCTCTATAATATTGTCGAATAACAATCGATGTGTGTTACTTGTTAAAACTCTTTGGAATGTGCATTATTTTGATCTACAAAAGGAATTGGAAAATAGCATGACACCGAATACCGTTCTTGTTTGAAATTGAATCAACAAAGAAAAAAACTTCAGATGTGTCGTCCCGACATAGCAAAGGTTCTTAAATTCTCGTCATATAATTTATCATTAACCTGGAAAAAATTCCTTAAAGGAATTCACAGAACAGAATTCTGATAACCATATTTAAAAGGCCTACTAGACCATCAGGTTTTAATTAATAATATTCTTTTGGTTAAATAGAAGTCCACAGCTCTTAAGGCCCCGTCAGATGCTAATGCTGCACATCTTCGTGGCATGCTGGTCGTTGAAGCTTTGACTGGATTTTTTTTTTCTTCAAAGTAAACAAGCATTGATCGCTTCTACACATCATTAAATCGCTATACTTCACTTTGAAAGGGGTGTCAACTACGGTTTTCTTCATGACACAATGGGGGATTATTGCTTTTGAGGAGAGCTTCGACGGATCGCCTGGTAGAGAAAGCAGGGAATATGCTTTTGAGAGTACGGAGGTGTTTTTACGAAACACATGCATGAACGTAAGATTACATTACATTTCGGCAGATTTTTTGCCAAATTATCTGAATTTAAGATATTGAATTTCTCAATATAATCCCTTTAACATCAAATTCACATGCACCTATTATGAACTTCAATGCTAATCGCTCCAAGGTCTAACATGTACATCGGTGCAGTAAATATTTCACATCGTTTGATAAATTGCCATATAGGGAGGATGTCAAATACCAATTAATTACTTTATCATGTTCCAAACTCAAGCGCAATCAGGTGTGAAAGTCATGAGTATCCATGGAGACGGAAGGAGGGACCACCTTAACTTCCTCCGTAGTTTGGACAAGCTATGAACACCGTTGAAATAATGACAGCAATCCAGGAATTTGTCCCCGAAATATGGATGTATTTTTGTCAGTGTACATCAAGTCTATTCAACCAAGCGTGTGTACTACATTGGTATATAACAGGGCTTGATTTTTTTTTAGGTAATGAAACCTTCTTCAACATGCATGTGGCTCTACTTTTCTCAGTGTTAACAGATATCCACCACCAGATGAGTTCACTACCCATGCTTGACATTTTTCATGCATGAGTTGATATAATGGAAAAGTGGTATTATGTACATGACACTATACTAGTATTGCCAATGATAATACTACATGCACAACCCCTGCAAGAATATTTAGCTAATGGTGATATCAGGGACTTCCCTGGTGATATTACGCTGTACAAAAAAAATGAGAAATGATCTGAGGGGCAATTCCATAAAATAATCAACCTTTTTGTACGTCCGACCCCCATTTTTCTCAAGTTTTACTTCACTTCATAGACTGACCAAGTCATGGTCAATTGAGAGCATTACAGGCTATCAAAAGAACAAGAAATTATAGACAGATAATTTCCCACATTTAGGGGGTCGGACGTACATATTTTATGAAATTGCCCTGCTTGGAATGAGCGCAGAATCTGAAGCATTATAAACATGATTAAGTAAGATTTTTTTTTTCATTTTTGGTGAAATTATAAATCAGTCTAAAGGGAAAACTTATGTCGAGAGAATGAAAGACATTCCGAAATCTTATTGTCACAAAATGAACAAAAGGGAATATTAGAATTGGCCCAGAATGCACACTTTCTTGCGGTGTTAAGTGATTATTATTCAGCTCATTAATCACCTCTCTCTCGTGACAGCTGATATCGAATATACTGTAGTTAATATAATGTTACTTTTATTTTGAAGCTGTCTGTAGCTGCAACATTGCAAATCTATGTCGAAATAAATGCATTCTTTTACCATGAGAAAATCACTCCGCACACCCGTCCGAAAAAAGAAGTAATCAGTGGACCGACTCGAAGATCGTTGGGTCTATACTTCATAGGATCTCAACCGTCGCATAAAATGATATTTGCATAGTTCTGCTCCCTTCACTTATATCGATTTATAGCCATTATTATTTTGTTTTCACCAAACACCCTTTTGTAAGGTTCGGGATAATTACTGCAGTATTGCATGACGTTTGCGGAACCTGCTCTGTTGGTGTTGTGTTTTCAAAAGTTGTGGCTTATGAAGCTTTTGACATGGTAAAAAAAAACGACTGGGACACGGTGCATGACTTGGCAAAGCTATAATCATTGAATTCATTCTCAATGGGTTTACCTTCTCAATGTACACATCATATTTGAAACCGTCCGATGATTGCGATCTCCTTATCATGCGAGAGTGCATGTAATTTGCAAAATTATAGGTGGAAATCTCAACATTTGCATTCACCCTATTTAATACACATTTTGGATCAATTCTTTTGAATTGTTCAGAAAAAGGCTTTCTGACGGTAACTGTTTCTTTAAAAGGGAGATCCTTCAGTAATTGGAAACTGACAAATAGCAGAATAGAATCACCATGGGGTAACTTGTACTTGTTGTTTCTTTAGAATCATATCAGTTGCATATTTGATTGAAGAAAGGAAGTGAACAATCGCTTTTAAAACAACAACATCAGAAATGTATCCTATTGTGCAAGGCTGATCAATATTCTATTGCATCAGCTTTAAAATGATTAATAAAAACATGCTTTAAGCCACAGAGTTTCTTTCAAATATTTACGAAATGAATGTGATCATAATTCAATACATTGATCGCTCGATGATCAATTTACTTTATTGCTTTAATTATGATATAGCGTGTTAAGTCGGTTAATGTGCATTGTGCTATGCGGTTGAAATGGTGAAACTATTATCGGGAATATCATCCACTAGTTTTCGGCATGACTTTGTATATTGGGCCTATACCATGTATACTCTGAGTAAAAAGTCCGGGGAAGAAGTGAGGCAACTTATATGATAAACGTTCAAAGCATTGACTACATATTGTAAAATGGGAAGTTTATGTACTAATGAGAATAGCTTTTATTTGATTTGAGTCATGCATGCTTGACTTGAAATAAAACTTTTTTTCCGATTTATCGATCAAGACCTTCAACTTGGTATTGCCTTACTATACCAACACAATGTTTTATATCTGATTCTGAGCACATAACGTTCTTGGAACTTGAAAGCTACCGTTCAAACGGCTAGATCTAAAATTTACTTTCCACCAATTTCAATTCATGAAAAACCTTGAAAATTTTCTTTCATCAAAGTGTAATCTTTCTCTGCGTCTATTGTGGGCAGGATCCGATTCAACAATCAACCCAAAAGACGGAGAGACCCACCATCTTTTTTATGCCTGAGAATTTGTCGAAGATATTGAGCCAACTTTGCCGATTCTTTTCTTCCATTTTGATATAAGGTCCTTGTATCTCATTGATGTATATTTGTAAAGAAAACAAAGTTTTGTTTGTCGGCACGGATCACAAACAGCAAAACAAGGCATAAGAAAAGAGAACAATCTTATTTTCTGTTCTATTGTACTCATTTCTTGGGAGTTCGCACTAGACCCTATACAGTTGAAGCTCAACGTTGCATTGACGGAGTTGACAGATAAAAATCAATAAAACCTTATCGTATCAAATGATTCAAATCCTTTCAGCTAGATCAAAGCTGACCGAATCTAGAGACCTTCCCTGTAGATGTAATAGGGAAATATATATTTGGATGTTCATGATAGTAATATATAGTGTTAATAACCTTGCTCATATAACGAAATGATAATACAGAGAACAAAGTTCGGAGACCGTTACCAACTTGCCACATTAAGTCAATTTAAAGAATTGAGCATAATTATTTATGCCTAAATGAATACCAACAAATTGGAATGCCAATCGTACCTTCATAGTTCATGCACTTAGTTGCTGTAAGTTAATTTCATTTTTAACATGCAGTTTAGTGATGGCAAAAGGGCATTTGTAGTATGAGATATTTGGTCTGTCGAGAGGGGGACGAGACGACCCTCTTCCATAGGTTCCTTTAAACTAACAACAAAAATATGAAAATCGAGGGGGGGCACGTCACCCCCTGCCTCCGGGATCTCCGCGAGGTAAAAGTAGTAGAGGTAGTAGTTGTGGAGGTGGTGGTGGTGGTGGTGGTAGTAGTAGTAGTAGTAGTAGTAGTAGAAGTAGTAGTAGTAGTAGTAGTAGTAGTAGTAGTAGTAGTAGTAGTAGTAGTAGTAGTAGTAGTAGTAGTGGTAGTAGTGGTAGTAGTGGTAGCAGTGGTAGTAGTGGTAGTAGTGGTAGTAGTAGTAGTAGTAGTGGTAGTAGTGGTAGTAGTGGTAGCAGTGGTAGTAGTAGTAGTAGTAGTAGTAGTAGTAGTAGTAGTAGTAGTAGTAGTAGTAGTAGTAGTAGTAGTAGTAGAAGTAGTAGTAGAAGTAGTAGTAGTAGTAGTAGTAGTAGTAGTAGTAGTAGTAGTAGTAGTAGTAGAAGTGGTAGTAGTAGTAGTAGTAGTAGTAGTAGTAGTAGTAGTAGTAGTAGTAGTAGTAGTAGTAGTAGTAGTAGTAGTAGTAGTAGTAGTAGTGGTGGTGGTGGTGGTGGTGGTGGTATAGTAGCTATATACGTGCATGTGCTGTTGGATGTGCAATTAGGTATACATCTACCTAATAAAACATGCATATTTCTCCACGTTAGACAAGTAAGAAGGTGGCAGGCCTATATATGGTGGGTAGTTGGGGTGATGGGATGGAGTCGTGATGGTGGTGGTAGTGGTAGTACTGGTCACGGTGGTAGGACTGTAGAAGGATAGAAGCAAATAATAATAATAGATACTTACAATCTTTCTGTTCCCCTTGGTATTCCTCTTGGAACCTCATGAAGTCCTCTATCCCGGCAATTGACAGTGGTTCCATAGCAGTTACAAAGTCCTGGGCATTCACCGTCACCTATGCCCCGAGCACAAGAAGCACCAAGTGCTATTAACATGATTCCAAGTACGAGATTCTTCATCTTACCAGATGTTTCCTGCAAATGTATTCACATATATAATATCCAAGAGAGTCCTGTGGAACTGACGTAGCGAAATATATATAAATATCACAATTTTTCTTTAATAATACATCCTTTTCATTTCGCTTTATGTGCGAAGTGTTGAGTATATCCACAAACACGAAATCATAAAACAAGAATGATTCTCAATATGCGTGAGTAAGATGAATAGGGGAGAATATATAATTCCTTGTGAGTGGACGCCAACCTTTGTCTAAGATTGACCACTATGGTAATCCTCTATAAGAGTAAGTTGTCGCCTAAAGGGCGTACAAACCTCTACCGCCGCATCCCTCCTTCGACCGGAGTGATGTTGATTAAGGCGTCGACAAGTGAAACTGCAAAAGTTGTTCCTCGCTGCTGGTGACGGTATATGACTTAAAGGAGAAGGGTTTCCATAAGTACTTCAAAAGAACTGTGACACAAATAAGAATCAATATCCTTTGGGAAAAGAAAAATATGTATTACAATACCGATGACTGATAACAATACACCATGATGAGGTGATCATTCACTTAAAAGGAGCTCAACCGCAAACTTGGCATCCAATATTTCCGACGATGACAAGTTTGGGAAAATCTAACACAGATAAGTCCTGATGAGACGGATGTCCACCAAAAGCGACCGAGATGAACCAGTAAATCGTGGCTAAAGATGGAAAGTCCATTCACAATCGAACTTTTGTGGAACTTTTGAGGCTTTGCTTTTTGTGGCGACGGGGAGATGATCAGTTCTTGCTTATCCAACTAATCGACCGCGGAACCTCTGCGGCTTCCCTTTGGACAAACAGCCACAATTACAATCCAGTGTCGCTACGTTGGAATACACGCAGACACGGCTCACCATCGCCTGTTTGCTGGGGTTTACAGTTAGAGAGCGTACCGCTAGTAAGGCTTCACGAAAAGTAGCGCTTTGCTTACGGACGCCCGTGAGAGAAAGAGAGCGTGCTTCACTTGTTCCGAGTTTGACGGTTCTGTTGTCAGTATGAGGTACTTACTCTTCCCCCGTGCAAATCCTTATTCTGCAGTGCATGCTCCAGAAGCTCGGCGCCACCAATGGCGAGTAAGCGCGCGACGATGAAAAGTGTACTGAAAAAGACGTATTTCATCAATAATAGATACTTTGATTTGACATGGCTAATGCAACTTCACATAATCACCAAGTTCTGGTGGAAATCAATACAGTCCTGATGACCAAATATTCTTATATCATTTTGAGTAGTCCGTCTGTGTTCCTTAACCAGGCGATGTGGAGACAGATGCCGTCATCAAAACAATTTTAGATTAACCAATAATTATTGTTCTCGTTTCAAAGAATTACCATTGACTAAAATCACAATAAGCATTCCCAGCCAAGAAAACAAGATGATTAATAGCCCAAGGATATAGAGAATTATTTTTTTCTCGAAGTATATTAATGCAATTATTCATATTCTATTCATCGTCCACTTGCGTACCATCTTGTTTTGCTTTTATCACTATACATGTATGTAAATAATCATGATTATCAATAATGGCCAAGGTCGAAGTCGGATGACGTACAATTTCGAAATGGAAATTCACTGAAATGTTTCAACAAATATTCCTTCATCGGTTTATCATCCCCCCCCCACTTTTTTTAAAAGCGAGAATGGTGTTTTATTTAGGTCCTATTCAAAATGGGTCAGGGCCTTGTGGCTGTGGCACAAAATAAATATGCAATCAATCACGAGTTTCGAACAACAATTTTACTGACGAGTAGATATATGTTGAAGATTAACTGTAAATTCATCTGACTCCTGCACAGTTTGCTATCATTGATCACAATTTTTTGTTGAGATTGGTAGGCGTTGGTGTAACACCCAGATTTACAGATTTGTAAGATATACATTTTGGTAAGAGAACAGATAGATTGGGTTGATGGGTTATCTTGTCAACAAAAATTTACTATAGTGTAAAAAGGGGTGTTTATTTGTTGAGGATCAAATCTATTTTTTAGGGTTGACCGTTAATAGAATGCGTTCAGGTATATTTCAAGAAATTGAGTCAAGACGCTTCAAAGAAGACGAGAAAATCGAACATTCTGATCAAAACGATAACTTACTTTATAAATACACATTCCAGAGCATGGAGATGTTCAAAGAGAAAAAAAAGATGCGATAGTATGCATGGTATTGAAGTGAACGAATTGCATATCTCCACTGGTGGTCTATATGGATTTCCTATTGTATTTAATTAAATTATTTCGTTTCTTCTCATAACATATTCTGGAAGGTTTTCATATCAATGCATATCCCAATGATTTGACTGCTTTGTGTACAAAGCAGTTGATTGATATGGAAAAAAAAGAGTTTCGACATCATTCCTTAACAAATAATTGTCATTGATTCGTCGATAACTATTTACAGTAGTGAATGTATTAAGTACAATTCGTCCAAATTAATCCAAGTATTTGATGCGTTTTTTATAAGCCCTTTATGTCTGGCTACCCCCTTCGTTATTTCATCATGGCACTTAAAAGCAACAACCCTATATCCTTAATGCTGTCACTCTCTTTAAGTAATCTCGAAAGCGATTGATACTTAACCCCGGACGCCTTTATATAACTAACCCAATGATCCCGAACAATCCCAATCGATACATGTTATCGAGCTGACGTGAGAAAAGAGGGGATTCATTAGCTCCAAGAGAGACTAAAAAACTCGGGGGTAATTACTGTCATCATGTACACCCTTTATAAGAGCATGAAGCTATACTTGATCTGCATTTTGTAGTTTATCTGTGTTTTCAATAATAAAAGAGTTGGGAGGGCGAGATGGGGTTAACGGTTTGAGAGACGGGCATGAGGAGCAGACGACAGTTGAAATTTACATGGCGGGAAAGCACTGGTAATGGATTGCCATGGCGCCGGACACATCGCATGCCACTCCAGTTTTAATGAATCAGACGCTTTACGGTTATGGGACGTTGTAGATACGGTGATTAAATTGGACAAGAAAAAGATTAATCACAAGACAACTCTTGCCTTCAGAATGGCTTCATGGTTTTATACGCAACATTTCACACTGGTTATCAAATAAATTGATTTTGTAGGAAAGCAGTAACTGAATATTTGGAATAATCATGGTTATATGAAGTTAAATTTGACTTACAAACTAATATCTGGCTTTATATGCATTTATGCTACGTTTTAAAACTGATGATACTGTAAACCCGCTAAACATTAACATGAAACAAAATTGTACGTCTATAAGCAACAAATTATAATAAAACATCAAAGTTAACACAGTACGATGTACAACCGTATGGATTACTAGTACAATCTGTATGAGGTCTTACGAAAATAAACGTTAAGTGCATAAGATATGAAACCAATATTGGTTTAAGTAAAATTATACTTGACTAATTTTGTAATATTACTCATGTAGATAACATTTCATACTTGTAACTGGAGTGTCAATAAAATATGTGGGTAAAATCTGATTTTAATGTAGAATAAATAATAAACAGAAAATTACATTCTTTATAATTATATTAGGGGATATGTATAGGCCTACTGTCCTACAATGATTTAGGCTGAAATTGCGTTTTGATTTTCGTTATGTCGTGCTCATCGATTGTATCAAGTCTACAATCGAGTAATCAATTTGTTTTGATTTCAAACAATACATACACTTGTGAAAAAAAGTAAATCATGGAGTTGTACCAGACACAGTGATCACCTCCTCCCCCGGCTCCTCCCTCGTGATTGATTCTCAAGCAATAACACCAAAAAAGAGTAGAAAAGGGGCGAATGAGTATATAAGGAAACGAAAAAGAACATACAGAAAGTGCTTTTAATTCTGATGTATCGGAGAGTACTCTGTGCTGGATCGTATATAACTGTGATTTCAACGCAATACCCATATAAATATTTTTAAATGCTTCTTGGCGTCGCTTTCCCCCTTCTATCAAAATAGACTGGCGCCGCCGCCACAAATACTCTGTTGATATACAAAGATTCCATGTAAGAACATAGTCACATAAATTCACGAATGAGGATCTACATGTCTTCACAATACCAACTCAAGTATAAGTTCATTTGACTCGATTTCAAAGACAAATGCAATGAATCCTTATAATCAAATTATGTGTTATTGTCATAAATCAAAGAAACGCCGCTTTTTGGTCTTGTATACACACGCAGAACGAGGTGAATTAAATAATTTGACGCCATGCCTATATAAACCACCATGTTCTATTGAAGCAGACCATTAAATTAACCATGGGTTTAATATGACCCTTTGTGTATCGATGTGGCTTTAGAGAGCAGGCCTTTCTCTTCTCCTTGTCTGCCTCCTTCTCGTACACGATAACGATTGTGGGCGACCACAAGTCTGATCTGAGCACTGCCTTTCTTATTTCCCTTTCTACATCACTCCGGGGGCATCCATCTCCATCTCGTCGCGTGGATAGCCAGGAGTCGAGCCACCACCACCACCAGTCATCCCCGGCCTCTGCCAACAAAAAAATTTATTAATAGCCAATCGGTTTTAATAGCCATTGTAATTCTCAGTCATCATTGTTCTGATTCAACTTGTACACGCTTATAACACTCCTTCATGTGACCCGCCCGGTGAATGGAACCAATTATTTTTTCGGCGAAGCGAAGTTTTAGAGGGAGGGGGATAAAAGATTAAGGCCGCCATTTTATTGATTTTTTTTCAAGTAAACCGCCCCTACCTGCAGTACACATTCCTGGTCCATTGTGGAAGGGGGGTAATCAGAGAATACATCGATGATGTGCGGTTAAGGATAAAAGGTATAGATTAAATTTTTCCCCTCCCCTTTCGGAAATAAAGATGTCTAATTGATAATAGTGACGATGATTATGAAAATGGTAGAGATTTTATAATAATTATCTTTTTTTGGGGGGGTATCATTAGTATTTGTAATCCTAGTAATGATCTTACATAATTATATATCATTTTTTCTTCTATACTTTAAAAATGATAATCATGATTAGGTGGGAGTAGTAGAGGGGAAATCGAAAGTAGCCATTGGGAGAGACTTTAAAAGAAGCGTTGATGGTATCGAAAATTATAACGTGTCAAGTTTTCATTCATCTGTTTATCATGGCAATTTATCAATTAAAGATAGATTTGAAAAAAAAATATTTGGATGTCTGGCTATTTGAAAACATCTTTCAATGTTTGGATTTTTTAGTTTGAATTGAACGTGTATTACTTATGATTTCACCCCCCCCCCCTCTCTCCCCTCTCTCTCTCCCTCCCTCTCTCTCCAAGCTATAATTTTGTCTCCCCTAATCGTTGATCGATTTGTTATCCCTTGTTGGAATTTGTTGCATCAATTAGGACGGATCGAAAACTATTAATGTTGGTATGTGGTCGGGACTACAAACGTAATTTCGCCCTGGTAATTACATGTCCACTATGATTGAACTATAACTAAGTTAATTTTGTAAAGAGCCCATGTCTTTGCAAATAATATTGGATTGCGCCAAATAAACTTTTGATTGCGTCGCATTTTTACTTGGTATTAAATCTAAGTCCTGGAATACTCGCTGAATAAGTCCTAATTCATGATCGGATACAAAAAATAACCTTTCCGATAGACAGTTGTTGAAGTGTGCGTCGCTTTTTTTACTATATTTTTTCTTTATAATTGTGATTGCGGGTTTACTGGCGATGAAGTAAAAAGTATAGTCATCGCTAAAATTATGATAATTCCAACTTGCAAAACACCCCTTTGCCAAACATCACTGACATCGCACGTCATGTAAATAATATCGGAGAAATTGACATTCTTCTATTTTTCATTATTTTTATCAAAATCTATCAAATTTCAACACTCAAACATCGTATGTGTCAATTAAGGTATATGATGGCATGTTATCTGTAGAATAAAATTGATATGATGTAAATTTCTTGAGAGAACGTCTTGAGAACTCCTTTGAACAAAGAGGACGCTCTTTCTAATAAGTTGCAGGGGGTGGAAACTCCGCTTCTGCATCCGGTCAGAATTGAAGAAAATTTTGGAGGGTCAAAAGTGCACACTGCTCCCATTTTACATGTACAAGCCTATGGACACCGCCACTGCTTTGGTACACCAGCGAAATGGAGGCGTGGCCATTCAACGTCCTGGCCTTCGCGCAAAGCGTAAAAATATGTAAATGAGCATTTGGTCACAATTAGCATAATGCGCGACCTGATTTAATATCGTTTGTGATTATAACATCATTATATACACTCATTCATTCTTAAGTACATGTAAATAAAATCTTATTTTTATTGATCTATTTGATCTTGCCTGTCACGATTATTACTGCACCTTTGATTTATTTTAGCTGCAAGTTGCCAGGATCTTTGCGAAAGCAACAACTGGAAACTTTATGGGAGGGAATTTAATTGAGCTTGATTTGCCCTCTTTTCAGATAATTTTCTTTCTACTAATTACATTCACTATTACCATTACAGAAGAAGATCCCAAAGAAAATGTTGCCATAATATTTTCCCCTTAAATTGTGTAAGTGTTCCTCGGTTGACAATAATGGTGAATGTCATTACGATAGCATCTCTTTATGTTTCTGAAGCCCTTATTTGAAGAGCTCACTTGCAAAAGGGGTTAGGTCCATTTTTCATCAAATTTGAGTCATCAAATTTGATTTTTTTTTGTCGCAATGTATAGATTTTTAGTAGCTCTATAAGATGGTACCAAAGAAAATGTGAAATTCACATGAAAACGTGAATAAAAGTGGCAAAGAAAAATCACTTTTTAAATCAAAATTGATTGGATTCATTTCAGTATAGTTGCAGAAGGCTTTAGGTCCAAAATGATAATGTTTTAAAGAATATATAGAAAAAAATTGAAAACAGGTAGATTTCTTTTATACCCGGCCAATTTTATGTTCACATGATAGGCTAGTACATGACAATTTAGTTGAGTAATGCAATAGGTGAGAATAAAAAACATGGATTTTCTCGGAATGGTAAAAAGTGGACCTAACTCCTTTTGCAACCAAACTCTTTTCTTTTTATTTTTGATTACAGAAAACAAAATGAAACTTTATTTCATAATTTTAAAAAATAATAAGAACAAATCAAATACTTTTACATAATTATTGTAGTCCCCAATATAGGTCCTATTATGAATAGCAGTCGGGAGCACTTAATTTTAAATGGCGACTTCTATGTCATTATCATATCAATAACCATGACCTAGGTACAATATTTTAGGGGGATTCTCAAAACTATCTAGGCAGGAGAGCAAACCGATCGTAGGCTATAGGATACTTATTTTTTATTTTCAACTGGAAATGAATCTGGTATAATTTTTATATGGAAAGAAAAATACATTAAATACATGTTCCAAATTTTGTAGAAATAATTCCCCTCCCCGTATACCCATCATGAACAGTAAGGTCTTATAAATTGCTTCTTCTAAAACAAACAACTTTCTCTAGCTGCCCCCATCTCCTGCCCCTTCTCTCCTTTTCTTTCTCTCTCAGAAACTGACACACACAAATATATGCATAAAGGCAAATAATTCTGTCATTTTACATACTTTCCCACTCTTATCCTTAGTTCTCTTGAAGAATATTTTGATTAACTGCTGTTTGCTCTCATGATGTCACAGTAGTATCACATTTGAGTACAAGGTGCAACATCTTGTGCCATTTGTGCATAAAAATTTTTGGTAGTACTACATCATCACAAATTGGTGATTAATAAATGAAAATGACCAAGATCAGATAATTTAATTCAAAATCAACATGTTTATTAAGAAATCCATTTTCTGAAACATTGAAAATAACATAACTAGAGTCTACAAGCATTAAATTAGATTTAAAAAAAATAAAGGATTTAGTACATTTTCTACACTTAAGTCAAAATATACAATGTTTATTAAAATTTCACTCAAAAGATGTTGATGAGCCTAATAATTAATATGAGGGATGCATCCAAGATTTCATAAAAAGAGCATAAAAATCTGAAATATTCTGTTTATTCTTTCCACACAAGTTTGTCACTCAAAAAAGGGGTAAATTCCTTCCAAATTTCCTGACAAGAAATATTCTACTAATGTGAGAGCACTCCACATAAAAAAAGGGGGGGGGGCATAATTCAAGAATCTCCCTAAACAGTGCCTTTCCAAGTCAGTGAATCACTAACAAAATTTGATATTGTCTACTGTCGCTGTGGGTAGAATTCAATCTATTTTCAAAAATATGGTCTATTTATATATTTTTGCAGAGGAAACCCATTTCAAAACTTTGAGTAAGATAACAATAAATGCAATTTAATCTCCCTACATAATTATTGAGCCATTATATGACAACTTGCAATTATGTTAACTTTGTCCAAGCCCATTGCAGCTACCATAAAGACCTTGATTTCTTGCTCAGCTCTGTTACCATGGTAATTGTCATAGTGACAAGATTACAATAGTAATAACTTGTTTATGGAATGAGGTCCAGGAGTGATACTAAAATTATTTCTTAATCCTCTGATCACCTTTATTAACATTTATCTACGCATGATTTTTATTTCAAAATAAATTTTTGTCTAGTCCTTTAAACTGGAAATTATATTTAATTTCACAAAAACTTCTAAGAACTAGTAGACATATTAAATATTAATAAAAGGTGATACATTTGCCCATTGGAAAAAAAATATTTCTTTCTTGTATTTTGTGTGAAATTTTGTATACTTTAATGTCATTGCCCGCTGATGAACCTAACTCTTTTCTACAGATGTGCAGTTTAAAGAACATTCAATGCTTTGTTGATATATCTATTCATATTAATTTGAAGTAACTACTTATTAGCTTGGCCTTCATATATCTTCCATCTTGGTACTTGTTGTGATACCAGTACTAATACAGCTTGGGCAGTGGGAAACCTGCATTGTAAAAAATAGAGAAAGAACAAAATGAGCTGCTGATGTAAATTATTTTTACTCATCTAGTCCAGTTTTATTAAGAAGATTTAAACTCTATTTAATACTTTTGTCACTTTTGTCCTACATCCAGATAAATTGATATATCAATATAACTATTTACAGTATGTTTTGATAATAAAGAGTCCAAATTAATTCAAATATTTATCAGATAACTGTTAATACCATGTTTTTATGTACATGTAAATAGACAGAAGGTATGGTTGGTGAAAATGGAAATACTGGTGAATCTGAATTCAAGCAAATTAACTATCAATGGAGCTTTAATTGTACATGATATCTTATCTTGATTCAGCTCAATTATCCATACCCCCTCCCCCCAAAAGAGGGAATATTTATTCATTTAGATTTAGACTTTAGCTTAGATACAGCCTGTATTATTATTAAAACAACAAGCATACCTTGCATTTTTCCAATTCGGATATCCTGTTCCTCATTAGAGTGTAACCCACACTTGCCGATCTGCATGGTTCTCAATTTTGTCCCTCTGACCGGGTGTGAACTGCTAAAATCTTGGTCCTATTGGATCTGCAATAAACATTTTTTTTTTAAGTTTGAGAGTACGGTACCCAATAACTACTCTTCTTAAACAATATTTCAAAAATTTCAAGCTGCTTATATCATTGGCCTATGAATATTCCAAAATTAATTATCTGGTTGGTCCAAAAACTTCAATCTCTCTCTCTATCATAAAGTTTCACAGAGAAGCATACGCATGTTACCAGGGGACCGTTTCATAAAGCTGTTCGCAACTTAAGAGCAACTTTAAGAACGACTGGTGAACCTTTCTTACGCGCTTGACCATTGCCCATGAATGTACCATCTTCCACAAGAAAGGATCACCAGTCGTTCTTAAAGTCGCCCTTAACTTACGAACAGCTTTATGAAACACCCACCAGGTACCAAACTGTTTATTAAAGTAAAATGATTCCAACCAATATTGTTCCAGCTGTATAGCTGAATCAGGACCTGGTCTATACTGGTCCTGTATATAACTAAAGAATCACAACACATTTGAATGAAGTAAACACTAAGAACTTTTCAGAATACCACCCCAGGCCAGGCCCAGGGCATCCTGTTCAAATGGAAACTTGATTTGCGTCTAAGACATTTCATTCAAATCTAACACTAAATCAATTGGATTTCATTCATGATTACTCTGAAGTAAAAAGTTTTTGAATATAAGAAGCTGCTGAGAATTATACTTATTCATATGAAGATGAAATAGCGTGGACGGACTAGACCTAAACTTCAACTTTCTAGCTTGAACTTGAAGTTTGGGCCTAGTCCGTCCCCGCTATTTACATACCCCATGACTACATCGACAATCTCGCTAGCCGGCTAGCACCGGCGATATCGAGACCGGATCCCGCTCTGACCAAAATCGACAGTTTCTGACTTTCTCGTTACTAAAACAGGAGGTCGGAAACAAGTCCACATCTACCCCTGATAATTGACAATAAAACTGAAATACAGGTTTACTTTTTGCCTACATGAAGGATTCCGATGAAGGTCTAGATCTACGACAAATGGTAAGTTAGGCCTATTTTTTTAGAAACTCAAATGACAGATGATTTATTTGGAAGTCAGGCAAAAGACATGGGAGTCGAGTGTATGGAAATGGAGGTTTACGTAGTAAAGTAATACGGGATAGGCCCCGAACCCCGGCAAACACATCACCATTGCAAGTGAGATCAAAACATGAAAATTAACGTAACTTACTTTTATTCTCATGAAATGTCAGTAGATTATTATTGATGTTCCCTCCAAGATTTTCTGCTCCAATGAAGTTCACTCAAAAGTCACGATTTCGAACATAAATTCTATAAACAGATGATTAGTCGAGCTATTTCGTTGTAGAAACTGGAAATTCGCACAGTCCAAAAGAACAACACTTCGCACAGATCTCGTGGGGAATTGTGGGAAGGAAAAAACGCGTTTAATTCATAAGATATGAATAAAACATTAGCGTCTTAGCCAATCATGGAAGTGTATTTTGCGTAATTTGACGTCATTTCATGAATTAAACATTGACCCTCCAAAATCAACCTTCAAATTGTCCGCAGGCAGCCATGTTGGCTGTGTACAAAACCTATGGGAAAAGAAAACGCGCGAAAAGAGTTACCTCTCTAGCTCCCTTCGGGAGCTTACGTATACGTAAGATCGTATCTCTGTGATAAGTTGTGCAAAATCAAAATGAATGCCGTCGAGTTTTTTGGCGATGACTCTCCACCCTCACGAGTCGGATGAATTTAATTTTGTTTTTAATTATCAAATTTCATACGTTAAAATGTTTGATAACATTCTAATATTCTTTAATCGAGTGTCTACCCCCCCCTTCTTCCTTCATGCATTATATCCAGAGTTTTCTCTGCTTAATTAAAATCTTGATATGAAATTTAAATTTCAAACTGAGATCAAGTTGGATTCTGTAAACCCCTTCGTCGTAATGAGTGATTTCATATTAATGTGCATATCATCGAGATTGCTCTCAAATTCAACATGAAAAGGAAAGAGGAAAATTAAAACACAAAACGCGTGCACGCACCATTCACGTCCATGTCACCGTCTGCTGAGTTTCATCACGAAGGAAATGTATAATTTTCCGCTAATTTTACACCATCGACCTATGTGGTAGAATAAACTGAAATTGATATCTCACGAAATAGCAATACAATCCACATTCAGATGGATTTATTAGGCACTTTGAAGACCCACTTGGGATGGCTATAGGTGCTGATACATGTCTCTATACTATTGGTAAAAAATCCTCAAAAATGTTCCTCAACCTGTTATTGAGAAATTGCGGTTCCGATGAGGTAAAATATAAGTCTTCCCAGGAGTTTTAAGGGTTTTCGGATGGGTTGCAGAGAAGGGAAATTGAAACAAAATTACTTACAAAAAAACAGAAGAAAACATGAAAATAAAAGACACAGAGTGAACTTGAAAAAGGTTAACAAAAGTATTCAATACAGTGACATAATTATCATAGAAACACACGAGAACGTAAGAAACAGTGATAAAATCATTATTTAAAAATGTGCCATAAAACCATCGTCATCAGTCATCATTCTGTTTTACTTTCTACATTCTTATTTTATAAAATAATAATCGACCAATGAATTCATACAATTAAACACAATTTAAATACATATCAAGAGAAGTTTAGGCATATTGTATCTTGGTTGGATTTTAGCAATGGCGCTTTAGGGGAGGGGCAGTCCCGTCTCCTGCAACTTTGAAAATTATGAGTTGGATATAAGTACATCACTTCTTGTTACACTTTTTTTTAGTCAAGCATCATGAAAATAGATCGTTATAAAATTACCCTTTAAACTTTACAAACTTGACAATCCCCCACCCCCTCTCGTTTACTTCAACATGGTTAAGCTCTATCGCATTTTTATTTTCTGTGACAGACTAAGGCCTACAAATCCCGGGGGCACTTGCATTCACGAGTGGATACCATGCGCGACCACGGGGTCTCGAAAAGCACCCTTAACACGTAATTTCCATATTCGAAAATGCACCCCCTTAACAAGTATTGGCATGTGAAATCCTACCCTTAACAAGTATTGGAAACAAAACGATACTCTTGGCAAATATTTCCTGAAATACGGGTCCTTCGGTCGTTGGTTTTGCCTTTAAACATAATTTGGTTTAGTACGACCCCAACTTCCACACCTCGAGCAAATCTGACTCGAAACAGGTAGTGTTGGGGCGAAAAGGCATTGGCGGCGGAAGCCAAAAAATTTAGGGGGTGTCCACCTGAAATTTTGGGATGGACACAGGTAAAAAATTGGACAAGCGCCACCAAATTTTTTTGAAAAAAAAAAAAAAAAAAAAAGGTTTAGGGGGACACGTCCCCCCCCCTGCTTCCGCCGCCTATGCGAAAAAGACATCCTTTATAAAACAATTTAATTTTGTTTTATCATCCCCGCAAATATGACCCTAAACACGTAACTTTCCTCGCAAAATAGATACCCTTTTTTTCATTATTTTTGTGTTTTTGACACCCTTATCACGTTACGTACGTAACGTGCCCTATCGTGAAAAAGACATCCTTCTTACGTGTTTTTTTTGGGTCGCGCATGGTATCCACTCGTCAATGTAAGTGTGCCCCCCCCCCCGGGCTACAAATTCATGACTTTGATTGGGAACTCTTAAACGTAGATGGAGATCATGGCTGATCAACCATTTGAAGTCTGTCCCTCCTCTGCTTTCGGGCTGAACATTTTCTTCAGTATTTTACCTTTACCATGAAACCACCGCATCAACAATTAACCCAAAATTTTAATAACGTAATGATCAGTTATTACTTATGGCTTTATTATTCATCTCATGCCGTTTTGTGAAGTCAAGCAGCTTATTCCCAAAAAGGATATTTTTTTCAATTATATAACAATACTACAGACCCAACATGCAGTCACTTGCGCCAAATAACAAAAAAAAATCTTGATAACCATGGCAACATCGGTCATTGTTGACCTTACGCTTTGTATTCAATCCTCTTTCCCACCTTTCCGTTATTACGAACTTTTCAAAACAGCTGCAGGCGGGGCAAAATTCATTTTTATTGCGTTAAAAATTGGACGAAACGAGCCATCGGAATCTTTCCGCCTTTCAGGACGCAATCACACAGCCAACTTAAGTCTGATTTTTATTTTGAATTCATTATTTTCAGCCAGTTTTTGTGGATAGTATATCCCATACAAACTTGGACACTTGTTGACCCCTGGACACGTGTCTTGGCTGGAAGAAAGACAAGCTCAAAGGGTTCATGGGACTTTTACGAGGTTTTCAAGAAAAATCATAGCCATAGTTTCGTTTTGTAAAATCTCAGTGGAAAAAGGTACGAAACATGGTGCTAAGAAGCATTCCTGCTGGGAAGATGTGGAAGTTTAAATACACAAATAAGATTTAGATATTTTTTTTTCAATTTATGGATCTTAAAACGTCACGCATCTCTTACTTAGATGGGCTTGTATTGTAACCACGGAGATTGAAGATTTTAAATTTGCAAGAGCCATTGATACATCCTTTGATTTGAACCACAAACTGCAGACTAAGGTCTACGTGAAGGATAAAATAACAAATATATCAAAACCCCAAATCAAATTTTCGATCAATGCTATTAGCCTTCTTCAAGCTATTTACTTATTTGTATGAAGACTGTCATCTACATGTATTCAAGTATTGGATTCCATGTAAATACTTAACATAATCTCTAACGGTGATTAATTGACTCTACTCTATTATGTACTCTAATTATATGTCCAACCAACATTGGGCATTTTTATTTATCCAGTGTGATGAAAATTTTGCCCATTCTAAAGTGATTGCTACTTACCTTTTTTATCCTAACTGGACAATATGCTTCCCGCATTGGGTAAAATATCGCCCCAAATTAGTTGGACACATTATTGCTCTATATTTCTTACAGTGTATTCTGTGACAACAATTTGCTTTATTGATTAGTGTGTGTGTGTTTCGATCGTTTAATTGGGGGTTGGGTAACAAAACACTATTAAAATTCAATGTTCAAAGTAAGCTATTACATGGCCCGATCCCATAGAGAATTGTGCCGTCGGCGTGGACCAGTCATGATAGTCATGACAGTCGTCCATTATGACTATGATGTAATATGCCGATTACAGTTTTTATCACATTCATCCACCATCATATTTCTCAAATATTAGTTCCATGAATGAAATATTATTATTCACAGAGCTCTGGTATATCAATAATGTTACGATGTAGGCCTCTTAGAAAACCCACCCTTTTTTCGAATGGCTCTTGTGACGCATGAAATTTTTAATGTGACGAAGAGACAGGCCGAAAGCACACCTATCATTTTTTCTTTATAAATCACATTTTATTCATAAAAAAGGGAATCAATTACAATAATAAAGGGCCAAGGTTATTAGTTCTAAACGAACGTAATACAGGGCAACATAAACTATAGTCAAGATGATCTGTAAGGTCATGTCGTATGCCATTTTGCTGCATGTTTTTTTCTTCTTTAAAAAATGATTTTCAGACAACTTTCAACCTGCTTATACTCCAAGTGACACTTGATTAACTCCCAGTATCATTTGTGCTTAAAGTTAATTCTTCATCTAATCATAATCGTATTATGATAAATACGTATTTGACATAATAGGCATGTGTTTTGTTTAAGATAAATAAATCAAATTTCATATCGGAATCAATTGTGTTTTCTCGGATACAGTATGTCAACTAAGAAAAAGTCACGTATCATGCCCAAGAAGTGGGAAGGAGATGAAACGGGAATGGGCCGTATCGGTTTAAGATTGTGAAAATGAAGATTGTAACACTGTCGTCATCAGCTATAGCCAGTCGAGTTCATCTATCAGGAAACATATTCGAGTATGATTCTATGAGGTTGATATATGGAGTTCAAGGGGATATTCGCAGAATTCTTATAAAGAATATTTAAGGTATGATGTGAGTGACATAAACCACACAGTGCGGCTCAGAATCCCTTGATTCCTGTATATACTAGTATCACTCGTTATGACCAGGGAAGTAGTTTCTGACAGGGCCACACCACAGTGACCACACCCTTGTACTTCAAATGTTTTGGTATAGGTTAGCGACGCAGAGTTCCACAGTCATGTTCAGGGCATAGCAGCTTGGACGTCGCCACCAAACATTAATTACATGGTTGGAATGTAACGATAACCCTCAAGGGCCCCGCCTTACAAAGAATTATGATTGATCCAATCAACCAACTTTATGTAAATCCATCCATACCATTTTTTTCTACAGGAAATTTACACAATCCCTTCACACTCTGAACAGGTTTACACAATATTGGGTAAAATGTGAACACGCATGTTGGTTGGGTAAAAAGACATTTTGGAAATTTTACGCAATGTTGCGTTGAAGTAGCCCAATATGGGGTAAAAAAAATACTCAGCAAACATGCATATTTCCTTTCTACCCAATATTGGGTAAAATTTTACTCAGTGTTTTTAGAGTGTAGTAAACAAAGAGAATCAAACCGAATCTTCAAGAGAACGATGAATGTATGAATACATCATATCTAGAAATATTTTGAAGAAACCGAAATCGCATTTTAGATGTTGACGTTGCTGGCCATTCATGTCGTGGATGATCGGATCAATCGCAAATCTTTGTAAGATACATCGACAATCTCTTTGACTTCTCGGGCGCTTTAAACCCTGCACTTGACGCTGTCAAGGTTGTGGTCACACCAAAGAGATATCATTTGCGATGATTTGTAACTCCATCGTCACATCTTTGTCGACCAATTTCCCTTTCATCTGGGTCGGGTCGGGTCGGCATCCCTGACGACCTCAGGACCGCAGTCTTCGCCTCACCCTCCTCCAATTCCCTGACCTACAACTAGAAAAGAACACCGACGGAAAGATTTACAACCACACTCGCAAAGACGGTCGTAACCAAACAAAATTAGATTTCAAATTAGGATGAAAATAATGCGCCCTCGACAGATTTTATTGGGGTGCAGTGTATCACGGGACCCCTGAATTAGGAGTGATATCATTGAACAAAAATGGATAAGGAGCATATAAAGTCATACATATTTTGTGTTGGGATGCATAGCACTACAGTACAGGTGTGTTTGAGTCAAGTGAACTGTAGAGTTGACTCTGGAGCAATCTTGTGAGCCCTGAAATTCGCTCCTTGGTAACAGATTCATGGCAATTTACCATGCTGTTATCTGACCCAATGCAACACCTTGAAATGGCTTGAGAATGCAGACAGAAAAATAATAACGTTGCGAAGGAGCAGGTTATAACGTTACACTGGAAAAACCATACATACATGATAATACCCAAGGTAGTTCTGTGTCTTTGTTGCCTGACGTCAAATTAATGAAAGTACACTCTAAATTACAGGGATTTAAAATAAGTCCACATGGACTGTAGTTAGGGACCAATCGAATTCCGGATTGATTCATTTTTAAATCTATAAAGATTAAAATTTAAATCATTTGAGATTTAAATTTAAGTCTTTAGAATTAAAATTAAATCCAGAAATCGATTGGTCCCTAATTACAGTCCATCTGGACTTATTTTAAATCCCTGTAATTTAGAGTGTATGTGACTGTAGTCCCACTTTCCCCACGGTCACAAAACAACATAATTAATGTAATTTACATTTCTGTTTGAACACAAGAATCGAAAATACAAGGAATCCCAAGACCCAATGACTTGTTCGCTTCGAGGGCTTTATTAAAGTAGTAAAACCGACTAAGTAGGGTCTCATAATGTGTAGGTCAAACCCATATAACCCAATGAATACTCTGTAAATTGATAAATAGGTCAATGCTTGATGTCGTATAAATTTCCACAATAAATGTTGATATTGGACTGCGTTTGGTTAAGGCCGTATATTTTAATATGATAGGAGCCTATATACCATTACTTGAAGTCGCATAAATTTCCACAATAAATGTAGATATTGGACTGGTTTAGTTAAGGCCATATATTACAATAGATATAGGGACTTACCATTAAAAGCTATACAGTGCGTATCAAAAAAAGTTTATACACTTTGAAAAAGCCCTGGGAATTAAAAAAATATACAACATGTGGGGTATTTTTTTTCACACAATCTTGGGTTTGGGTCTCATCTATCCAATGAAAGTAAAAGTTTTGACGGAATGTTACACTTGAGTGAGCACTGTCCATTTGTGTAAAGCTCGCAGAAATCTGTTTGCACAGAAATGCTCGTTTTCACGCTGTGTCAAGGGGAAAGGGCGAAATCAAACTTACTCTGCGAAACATTTTTCATGCATTTCCATTGCACTTTTAGTCAGTTGAATAAAACGGACACATTCAAGCATTTTGTAACAATTTTGCCACCCAAATTGAAATTTCAACACTTAGTAAGCACAACCTTTACCATTTTTGTGCAAGCTGGATCTGGGACATAACTGAATCTGAACAAAAGTTTATATCAGACATCTCCAGCATTTTTTTCACTAAGGTTTTATCATTTAAAGTGGGTTTACGTTTCATTTTTCATTTAATACTTGTTTCTCCACACTTTTCCCAAGCTTAACAATGATTAACAAAATGAAAATCAAGCCTAAGCCATTTCATGTAAATCACAGCTCAGTGTAAAGCAAATATCGTCACGATGGCCTTGGTGTGTGGGGGAGTGGGGTGGGGCGTCATGCACTCTTCAAAGTGTTTTGGGCAAGGAAACAAATTAAAAAGGGGTAACGTATATCTTCAAATCAATTTTACTAGCTAAATTCCATGTGTTCTTCATGATTAAGGTCTACTTTTATTCGCATAACTATTTCAAAGTTCTGCGCAAATCGTTTTTCACTAACTTCTCAAAAGTAAGTGGTGCTCACTCAAGCGAAAATATTTTTTTCGACAGTTATATCGTCATTTGCTTAAATGGATTTGTACCAATGTTAAAATGTGGGAAAATCTCCAGGATATTACAATTGTATAATTTTACAGGACTTTTTCTAATTGTAATTTTTTATACACACTGGCAAGTGAGTAAATATAAATGTGACAAGTGGTTCATACATGATATAGGGACTACTCTCCTACCTGCTGCTTCGGCTACTTTATTATAATGGATCTGTGATTCACCCCACTTATAAAGTATATTGATTTCAATTCGATTCTGAGTATTTAAAGATTAAACAATTAAATGTCACTGGAGAGGTGATCTTTACCCTGCATTGCAATCATATCACCTTTGCGATTGAATGTGTTCTTTTACAACTAAAATGCATATAGATTTCCTGTTAGTCGGATTTTGTTCAAACACCGATTCTGTTCCATGATATTGCATCAGGTTATGTTCACATTATATCATTACGTTATTTTCTTTCAAACACCCGGAAATCTATGAAAATTGTGTTCTGTGATATAAATTATTTGATGAATTGCTGTTATAAATACATAATCATCTTATGTTATAACTGTATATGATATTATAAAGCAAAATGTTCATGTCAAGAGAATGAAGTTTATGAATAAATTCAAATTCAAAATTTCGCTTCTCTGCTTCTCTGAATTTTATCTTTTGACTTTATACCCTTAACCCCCCCCCCCCCCGCCCTCCGTTAAGGATGATTTAATCCACTCTTGGATGTATATACCAATAAAAAGCCTAAAAGAGTACGTGATATTGGGGTCCGTTACAATCTGACAGATTAAACTCTGATGATCGGAAGAAGGCCTGCTTTTAATCAGAGATTTGCTGTTGCCAATAAGCACTGCACACAATAATATTATCAGGTTGATTAAAAGATTAGCAAGTACGTGATTCTTAAACGATATATGATAATTGAATCTAAAGGGGTTCCCGAAAATGGGATGTTAATTAGTGTAAATGGGGGTTATACGTATATAGAATCTTGATTGTGCATCAATATTTACTACGACTGACCGGAGGGGCGGGGGGAGGAGGGGGTGTTGCGTATTTAATTAAGAGACCGAACATAGTTAACTCCAATTTAAAAAAGGTTACAAATAAAGCATGTCATTATCATCATTCTCAGTTCAGATCTATTCGATTCTATAACTCAAACACTGCATGGAGGAACTATTTAGGACCAAAAGAATTCAATGGAGAGATTTGGAAGTGAGTATGAGAATGACAATTTTACCAAACGAAAAGATCCACTACCTGTGCCCCTATTATGAAATTCCCGATCCGCCCCCTGGCTGGCTGAAAACGATCTGAATTATTAATAACTTGCATTTATTTACTTTCATCAAGAATGTTAATTCATTGTAGGCCTACCAAACTAATGCTTACAAGGGTGAAGTGTGAGTTCCCGCGTTGTGAAAACGAATATACAGTCACGATGGTGATAATAATAACATGAGTATGGTGAACAAAAGCGTAAAATAGGCCCACACTTCCTAACGCAAACACCTTGTGTTTTGCTAGAAATTCTCCACCTTTTCGCTATCGCCCCCTTTACCACTCATCGGATTTTAAGGTCCCCAAGAATTTCTTAATGTTTATAGCAAAAAATCACTTATGACGGCAGAGTTTATTTCACCTGTCAGTGAGTGGTCCTATTGGGACCAGGGGAGTGTTTCATGAAAGAACTTGTCGGACGTTTTATCCGACAAGTCCCATTTTATCCGACAGTTACCATAGGAACAGTGCCTCTCAGCCAATCAAAATCACGGAAAGATGTCAGATCTGACAACTTGTCGGATGAAAATATTGATGAAACACTCCCCAGGTATGTGACTGGGCGCGTAGCCGAAGGACTGATATAGGGAGGAAGGGGACACAAAATTAGACTGTATTTTATTCATATTTTGATAATTACACCAAACTATCACCACCACCACCACCACCACCACCACCACTACCACCACTACTACCACCACCACCACCACCACCACCACCACTACTACTACTACTACTACTACTACTACTACTACTACTACTACTACTACTACTACTACTACTACTACTACTACTACTACTACTACTACTACTACTATACTACTACTACTACTACTACTACTACTACTACTACTACTACTACTACTACTACTACTACTACTACTATACTACTACTACTATACTACTACTACTACTACCATTACTACTACTACTACTACTACTACTACTACTACTACTACTACTACTACTACTATACTACTACTACTACTGCTGCTGCTGCTGCTACTACTACTAGGGGCTGCACCTGGGATTTTTTTATCGGAGGAGCTAAGTCGAACTAAAAGTGACGTCATTCTTTCTCAATTTGATTTCAGGGGGGTTTTCCGATCAGATGTCACTCTTAATTAATTATGCTCCTCTTCATTATTTCTTCAATATTTCCCTTCTTTTTATCTGTCCCCCATCTTTAACGATATTCATAACACTTCTTGAATCATTTTACCGTATAATGGCATCGCAATACAATAGTAAACATTTCCGAAAGATAAAAACAATGAATTGAAATTTTCTATCTCTTTTGAGATATTTTTGGGGTGTATGTGCTCGAAATAATGAGGCGAACCCCCGAATTATACTCATCAACTGAGGTGTATTATCATACTCGAGTTTATACAAAATCGACGAATATCCGGAACCATTATTGCGTATATTCAAGGAATATACCTATATGTATTATTATTAAATAATATAGGCCCTATATTTAGATTATGTTCATGGGCATCCTTAATTCATAATGACAACTTGTCTAACAAGCAAAGAAGATTACATTGGCTCGTCACGATTTTTTGCAGGCAGTTTCATACATTATAATTTATACAGGCTATATACATTGGAAATATTGTGTATTCAGTAAGTTTATGAAATTGGCTGAAAACGGCAAATCTATGTTGTCGCCTCTGAGTGGTTTGCCAAGCGTTCGGATTTTAATTGGCAGACTGGCGTTTGCTGGGATCAGCGGGGGACTTTACATCGGACTGTGAACTTGTGAAAGAAAACTGCAACACTTACAATCAAAATCCCGTAAATAATAGCGAGTCACCGGCCTCCCGAATCCCCAAACACTGCGACACATTCTTCCTCTTTCATACTCTCAATTCCCATTGAAATATTGACGCCATTCATCGTTGCTTATCCAGAATCCGATGAAAAGACCTGAATCAGAATTTTATATTTTTATTGAGGGGGAAATTTATTTTCCCATTATTCCCAATTGTTGGTGAGGAATTTAAAGCCCTTTCTTGCATCTTTCCGATCGGAGTTTGCAGGAGAATTGTGTCTTTGTTATTGATGGTTGACATTTCTATCCAAGTTGACAGTTTAGATCTCTTGATTATTGTGATATGGTATAAAATCTTAAACTTGTTTTCATTAAATGAAAACCATCCATATGGAAGGGAGAATTACGTCTGGGTTTAACACAAAACTTATTGATCAATGACCGATTGGCATCTTTCAGCAAAGAAATTCCTGATATAGATTCGTTTAAAAATGAGTTCTAATATTGTGTATAATCGAATACATTGGAGATTCCTAATCCATAATAATTGTTTAGTTACATATACATTTATATACGCTGTAATGCCAAATAATTAATCTGGCCCCTTATCACTCTCCTGTATCATATATACTTGGGAGCAATCCCCTTGGAGTGAACTGTAAATTATAGCTCGTTTCGGAGCGATAAAATTCGCTCTAAAAGGAGTATCAATTAAAAGATTTATACGTTATCATGAAAGTTTGGAATAAAAATGGATACCTAGGCCTGGTGGGTGTTTCATAAAGCTGTTCGTAAGTTAAGGCGGTTTGACACTAGGGTGCGGACAAGACCAGGAAGGGTTGCGGAAGCTACTTTTGTCATTTCGGCATGCTGTCCGCAACCAAATTCCGTAAAAGATTATGCAAATGATCTTGTCCTAGGACACAACCAGGACTGTCTGCGTATTGTCGTAGGTCACTCCTGGGACTGTCCTAGGACAAGATTATCTAAATAAATTTGTCGGCGTTCGGTGCGGACAGCATGCAGATCGTATTAGGACAGAACCGGAGACATTTAGGACAACGTCACGAGTGGTAAATTCAAGGACTAGGACAATCGGACAACTTGCGAATACTCCATGAAAATTATCATCCATATATTTTTTTTATGAATTTAGGGGTGTTATTTTGGCTTTCTTCGACTACAAAGACTATATAGGATTTTCTTTTATTTCAAATCAAATTGCATACATTGGTGGACATCCCAGGGGGACAGGGGCGACGCGTCCCCTCACTTTTTGGAAGGGGGGCATTTGATATCAAATGCCCCCCTCCCCAATATTTGGAACGAGAAAAAAAATAAAAAAAATGGAAAGAGAGGGAAAAGAACCAGAAGGGAAAAGAGAAGAGAAAACGAAGAGGAAAAACAAGAGGAGAAAGACGAGTGAATTATATAAGATGGGGGGGGGGGGGGATTTCATGTCACTATGTTAAATTTTCGCTCACGCTTTGTGCCCGCATTGCCTAATCTATGAGATGTATAACTTGCTCAATAGACTTATATTGAGCTTAAAAGATCAAGTTTTGAAGTAAATATACAAAACATTTCTCGGAAATTAAGTTTTCAATTTGTTTGATTTACAAATAGATTTTATAGTTTTCTATAAGATGACTATATTTTATGGTCTAAATATGAACATTTTCCGCTCGCGCTGCGCGCTAGCATTATTTGATTTGTCAAAAAACTATTCTCTTTGTGTATTCCATATTTTTTTTTAAATATCCCTTTTTAGGATGGTCTGATTGTGAATAGTATCAGCTAAAGCTGCTCGCTTGCATTTTGATTGGGGAGTTATGTATACCTGTATCAATTGTAACAAATTATTTTAAATTCCTCTTTTATGATAGTTTATTAAAATTTTCGGCTCACAGTTTGCGCTCGCATTATTTTTGTTAAAAATATATCAACCCATGTATCCTATTCATGATTACAAAATGTCCAGTTATCTGACCTTAATATCAATTTCGAGCCCTCATTTGATTAATAAGTCATGTAACAATATTTTCATGATTTCCTAATAATCATTGTCCGATTTTTTTCAGAATGGAATATCGACAAGTTTCATATCTCGCTTAGGAAGATAGTCATCATAGTCATTTGAAGACAAAAAATGACCTTAAAATGTCCCGGTTGCTACCCAAAATATATGTAATGATAAAAATATAAACTTGAGCTTCGCACTCGCATCATTTATTAAGCGAGATCAATATCCAATTCGTAACTGCGCTTAAATTTTTTTTTTTTTAGATCTGAAAATCAAATATATTTAGCTCGATCATCGCGCTCTTATTATTGATATTATAATAAAGAATGTAATTGGAAGTTCCTGATTCTAGGTCCGGATCTAAACACACGCACGCATGTTTATTCAGATACGAATCTTGTGCCAGTTTCAGATCAGATTACCAAATATTATTATTAATGTAGGAATATTATCCATCTATCCAATTATCCATCCTTTTTCTGATTTACAAAACGTGATATGTCGAATTTCGTTTCGGCTCGCGCTTCGCGCTCACATCAAGTGTATAGTCATACTCCTTTCCTGTTCATGCTTTTAAAAGGTGCTTAGAATGCCCAGTATTTAGGTAGAAATGTAAAAAATGTTCAGCTCGCGCTTCGCGCTCGCATTATTTGATTGAAATGTGGAGGATAAAGGAAAGTGTGTTAGCGGTGTAATGTAGTATTCACTTTTTGAAAGCAGATTTTGTGCATTTTTATACATAACAATAAATTATCTCGGATCTTGATTTTTTTCAACTAAGGTAACTTTAAAAAGACTGCATATGTTCATAGCAAAGTCGGGGCTCTCTTTATAACATTACTTTCTTATAATTTTTTTACAATTTAATACATAATCATATATTACAACAGAGGAAGAAAACAGGAAGTTAGGATGCAAATTGCATTCGACAGGCACATGCGGATCAAGGGGTGAGGTGGTCTTGCTCCCCCTTTAAAAAAATACAAACAGAAGAAAAATAAGTGAAATGGAAAGGGAAACTTAAAAAAAATGATATGTCGGAAAAGAAAAAGGGGTGCCGTGCTGATGCGGCCCTCCTCTCCCTGCTGCTGGCTTACCCCTCCCAGTATTAAATAGATATACAAACAGCACAAAAGAAATAGGAATAAACGAAGGAGATGAATGAAATAAGGTGAAATAGAATCGAGGAAAAAAAATCGCGATAATGAACAGAAAATAATTGGTCGAGATTATGAAAGTGTAAGATTAGAAATATCAGTTTTAATTTATAGACGAAAATGTGAATCCAGTGTCTAATCGCCTTTGCCTCCTCTTGTACCAATTGAAATAGACTAAGTAAGAAAATGTAAATGGGCAATTTCAGGAGGCCGAATGCGAACGCTACGCCCTATTGACTGCGTAAAATAGGAAAAATGGAGTAACCAAAGAAGAGGGGGAAAAAGGAAGAAGAGTGAAGAAATTGACAGACCTGCAGACGGGGGAAATATCTGCGTTTCAGCTAGTTCAATTTGTAGAAAATAATGGTCCATTTCACGCTTCATACTTTCAATAGTTTAATCATAAGAAGATTGTACACGCTGTTCATTTTTTACGAAAAATACTTAGGTCTTTTCTTTTTCGTCCTTGATGTTTGAAAGAAGTGAGTTCGCGCTTCGCGCTCATATTTTATGGTAATGAGAAACATGCTCTGTGCACGACTTTTTTCAGGAAGGTCTATTTTTTGTAAAGAGTCGTGGTGTAGTGGTTCTGACTCCCGCCTTGTAAACGGAGAGTCGTGTGTTCGATTCTCACCGCGGTCTAAACCGTCCTTTGGCAAGACGTATTGCATACCTTGCCACTCTCCACCCAGGTGCTAAATGGGTACCCGGTTGGAAGCGAAAGTTATTGTATGCTTGAATTTGCCAGCGCAATTTTTAGACCGGGATAAATGCAAGGAATGCTTCCCAGGGTGTGGAAATTGTGCACTTTTCATGCGGGATTGAAATGAATCCTGGGTAAATCGTTTTGCCCCTGCTGTAAATCGTTTTGAGCCGTTCTGATAAAAGCGATATTTATAAACTTGCTACCATTTATTATTATTTCTTATTAATGACACCTCATTCATGATCGAACAAAGTGCTTAAAATGTAATAGGAATATACACTTGAATTTCAGTTTGGAATCTACACCTGTATTATTAATTTTGTTATGATATTTGTCCTATTTGTAAAGTCAAGCGCTGCCTATAAGGTCCTTTTTTCAGTCGAGTACATTAAAATAATCTAGTTCATAATCAAACGTTGCATGAAACATCTTTTTATGTTCAGTACAGAATAAAATAATCTGCTCACATCATTGCCAGTTTCACTATTGCAAGAAATATTTTAAAAGTCCACTTTTCAGATCAGTAGAAAATGCTTGAAATATTCCTTCTTCAAGTCTGTAACCCCCCCCCCAAAAAAAAAAAAAATCAACTCGTGCTTTGCGCTCGCGTAATTATGTTTAAAACACTGCTTGAAATACTAGGTTCTCAGGTTTGTTTAGTATATACTAATTAGGCCCCTTGACCCCGTATTTCTTTACTTTTTGTAATTTTCTTGTCTTGTATTATCCCGTTGCCCCATCTGGTGCTTTTGCAAATGGTTTTTGCTCCTTGTGTACTCGTTCCATACATATTAGCATTGGATCCACACATTCCTGAATCACTCCGCTTGCCTTCCTATTCCAGTCCGAACGTTCCTGAAACAGTCCGCTTGCCTTCTTATTCCTGTCCGCACGTTCCTGAAACTGTCCGCTTGCCTTCCTATTCCAATCCGCATGTTCCTGATAAAATCCGCATGGCTTCTTCTTTCCTTCTTGAAGCTGACCTGATTGCGGATGGTTTCCGGAAGACGCGGAAGGGTTTAGGAAGGGCAGGACATCATCAGGACATCGTCAGGACAGGGTCCCGAAGGTGTCAGGAATTCATTATCCGCGTCCAAATTTTGGTCTCGACCAAAATTTGGATGCGGACAAATTTTGATTTCCCGAACACCAGGAAGGGTTTAGGACAGCGTGCGGACACTCCTAGGAATATCCGGACAGGTTGCGGAAGGGTCGCGGATTGTAATTATTACATTCCGCGCCTTGTCCTGACGCTGTCCTGGCCCTAGTGGAAAAGGGGTTTTAAGAGCGACTTTAAGAACGATTGGTGAGCCTTTCTTGTGGTAAATGGACTCGAATTCACCATTAAATGTTCATTGGTGGTTAGTTCGTAAGAAAGGATCACCAGTCGTTCTTAAAGTCGCTCTTAACTTACGAACAGCTTAGGAAACATTTATATACGCTGTAATGCCAAATAATTAATCTGGCCCCTTATCACTCTCCTGTATCATATATACTTGGGAGCAATCCCCTTGGAGTGAACTGTAAATCTTGAATTTTAGCTCGTTTCGGAGCGATAAAGTTCGCTCTAAAAGGAGTATCAATTAAAAGATTTATACGTTATCATGAAAGTTTGGAATAAAAATGTGATACCTGGGCCTGGTGGGTGTTTCATAAAGCTGTTCGTAAGTTAAGAGCGACTTTAAGAACGATTGGTGAGCCTTTCTTGTGGTAAATGGAATTCATCATTAAATGTTCATTGGTGGTTAGTTCGTAAGAAAGGATCACCAGTCGTTTTTAAAGTCGCTCTTAACTTACGAACAGCTTAGGAAACGGCCCCCGAGATAGTAAATAAGTTTCTTATTTATGTTTTATCAGAACGCTGTAATCGGGATGCTTCTTTAGCAAGATGTTAAATTGCCAGAATACAATACTTTTCAATAGAATTTTCGACGAGAATAATACCTTTCACAATGTCGAAAATTTTGATCCATGATATCTGCTAATAGAAAAACTAAAAAAACAAAAACAAATATTGATTGAAATGTATCGTTCGAGAACGGACTTCGACTTCCAAATGCAATTAATTATGTATTATAACTATTTATATATTTCTTAAAAATTATTGAAGATAGCATTAATGCTGCATGAATCATAATCACTGAACTATCATTGACCTATAGTGTTGAACGTTTAAGTGATATCGAAAATAATAAATTCCCTAATGCCTTTCCCCCTTTTTTCTCTTCACAGTGAATAGATAATAGTTCCCATCAACTTTGAAAAAAGACAACGTGACTTTATGTGGTAATATCAACCGCATTTCCTATCCTCATTCATCCCCTTTTGTTTGGAAAATTTGAGGTTAGTTCCGTACTTGACTTTTAATTCATCTACAAATGTTTTTCTGACCTTGTCATAATTGCTCTTTAGTGATGCAACGGAGATTATGTCTTAATCCATGAGGAGCAATGAGAAAATAAATAACTATAATAGAAGCACGTCGTATAATAAAATAATATTGGGGTGGGGGGGGTGGGATATGGTGGTCTTCTTGAATGGAATTTAATGACTGTATATAATCAGGTATAATATTTAAGCTATACATACCAGTGTTATAGAGAATAGACTTTTGATATAAATGCCTGGGGCGGTGGGGGTGGGGTGGTGGTTACGAACAACTTCACGAAAAACTACCATGTGACTATTATATTCCCAGGTGTTTTCAACTGATATGGGTAACCCATAGGGTCCATGCCGTAATCAAACTTTGACAAATGATACGTTTTTCTTCCAACATCATTTTGTCCAGTGCTTGTTAACTGAAATAACTGTGATTTACTCAAATTTGATTTCATCTTCAGCCAATGGAAATCAAAATGACAAGGTCAAATTAAGCATTCTGCCACATTTACACTATTATATAAATATTTTTTATCAAACAAATCCATGGTCCCCACTGCACTTTATCCTATTTCGAATCCCCAGCGCCTAAGAAAAGGGAGTAAACCATGCACCCCTACCCAGCACACGTAATCACCATAATATATTCACAATCTTGCAAACCCCTCCGTTCTCAGGGAGGGGCACGCACGTACCCCCAAAAAGCTCAAGAAACCATTAACCTGCACCCTTTCCGCTCTTTAAGCCTTCTTGTAAACTTATATGAAATATGACTTTCGTTTCCACTCCACCGGTCATTATCATAACCTAAAATGAACACGAGCCAAAGAGTTCAAGTGCACTTTCTTTACTTTTTCTTCTTGTCAAAGTTTGATTTTAGAGGATATTAAACGTTTTTTTTTATAAGATTTGATCAGTTCCCGATGAGATTAACGATTGTATTGTGAGGTTTTCGAGAAAAAAATAGATGTAGCTGAGGAGTATATTTCCCATCATTATAATGAAGTCAGGGGCGGATCCAGGATTTTCCAAGGGGGGGGGGCACAAGCAAGGAAAAAAGGTTTTCAACCCCAAATGAAAGATATTTCGTCTCAGAAAAAACTTGACAAGCAAAAAAAAAGGTATTTTTCAAGGGGGGGGGGAACACTTCTGTTTCAACGGCATTTTTATATTACAAATTTTTACTTTTGCTTCTCAAGGGGGGATGGGTGGGGGCACGGACCGGCTGTGCCCCCCCCCCTGGATCCGCCAGTGTATGAAGTGTACTTAATGTGAATCATTCCAATCTTGTTAATATGTAATTAAGTTGATTTATTTTTAAAAATCCAGTTTTATCATTAACTGCGAGATTCCCTCTTTTGCATATTAAGTCTTAGCATCATGCAAACAAGGCTTTATTCTTGCTTCAGAATGGACATCTAAATAACAAACTTCTCCCACAAAAGGACTTACAATTGAGTATTTATAGCATTCGAAACCCTGACACTATATACACGGGACACCACAACGATCAATTAGGCCCCTACGACCAAACAAAATTGAAGTCGTATTTTAAACTTTCGTGTAATTTCCATATATCACCGTGATCTGTGGAACATATAACATTATAATAAATGTTTGGAAATCTCTTTGAATCATTCCAATGCATAGGCCTAGACTTGGGCCTACTGTAATGTTGTTACAGTTTCAGTCAGCTCTAGAGTGGTTAGGCTTACAGCAAGTCGAAATGCAGTTTCATCCTTAACTTTCGAGTTCACCTGTACTTTTCATTCACCGATCAGCTCATTTGTTCATTTTCTTTTCAAATTTATTTTTGGGGGTTTTGCTCGAGAGATAATTTTTTGTTACAAGACTCCATTGTGGATCAGTGTCACTGCTGAAAAGAATTAGTATCGTTATGGGGATCAGTAGCCTTTCAATGTGATATACCTCAGTTAGAGTCTATTTATCGGTTCATTAAATACTTCCTGTGTTGTAGAATGGTATCCAGTCACACCGCACCACCCGACTCCGTGTTTAATCTAAATGGAGTAACTATTTGACAAGAGGGTCAATGTAAGTTGACGATGAGTCTGTTGTCTATCTGGTGTGTGTTTGTGTTTATGTGACTGATGGCTGTCTGGCCTTCATTGATCGACATGGTATCGTTTCAGGTGAATGTCATCATACCATTTTTATATTACCTTTAAAACCACTGTTATTGATGTGGTTCAAAACGGAGGGTGGGGGTTGGGGGGGGGAGGTTGACTAATGTTGAGAAAAAATAATTTTCAATTAGTTATGCAAAAATCAGGAGTGTTGCTATGTCAGTAAATGACATTACTTCTGTTAAACAACCATGAAGCCCCGAATCATGGTGGACAGGATATCAAAAAAGAAAAGCGAAGGAAAACCAAGTGTCGGAGGAAAGAGTCCAAGTTTTTTTTTAAACAAAAACTTTCAAACATTTAATTCTATCATGATTTATATTTGTGACTTAAAGAGAAGTAAAATATGTCAAGAAACAGGGAAATGACACATGTACCTCTCAGTAATCATACTTTCATGTTTGCAGATTTATAAGTATACCTTTAATTAGGTAATTTTCTTTGAATTTCAGTTGATAATTTACAATTAATTTCACATCATCCACCCGACTCCATTGAAGTTCATAATACTAACATTTGCAAAGATAATCATTTGAATTGCTCAGACCGTAGAAATAGTGCACAATTTACATGTATGTTATGTTTATCATTATTATTATTACAACAGGTTATAAAGAAAGTTTCATTTCTTTCACTTCACCACTTCAGTTTGAAAACATAAAAAGTAGAGACTTTGCAGTTCATCTTTGCAAATTAGGCATTCATTTAATTCACACGCATTATTATAAAAGCAATCATATACATTTATACCTCTTTCGATAAAGCACATAATAATTTTAATTCGTCAATCTCATATGCTGATTATAAAGAGGCATTGCTAGAAAATGGAACAAAGAGGGCAGTATAACAAATTGCTGGAGTTCTGTGATAACTATGACTTGAAATAGCATACACCTACATAGGAGTGGTAGAAAAAGGAAGAAACAAGAAAGACGGAGAGAGAGAGAAAAAAACATTCATAATTAATGCTTTCTATTTCATCAACATGAGGTTGGATATCGTTGATCATAAACGAGAGAGATACAGCATACTTTTCATTTCATTGGAAACAAATTGTTCTACTTTTGAAAAAGTTTAACACAAAATTTTAATTATTAAAAAAGCTCTATAACTTCAATAGAATAATTGTGCTACAGCTATTTAGCAAAAATGATTGCAAAATTTATTAACAAAAGTGTTACAATGGAAGACTAGAGTACAAAATAGTGATTTTAACAATTACATTTTGAGTGAGTGTGAATCAAAAATACACTTTGTAACTTATAAAAAAATTAAACTTAATCAAAACTTTGTAATTATACACATTTCATGCTGGAAAATAACAAGTATTTGTCATCACATTTGAAATTGCACCAGACATACTACATATGAGAAAAAAAACAGTGCTATTAACCATAAATAATTTCATATCCAGTGACAACCATGTTTCATGATCAATTTGGTAAATTGCATGTTTTTTACAATCGAACATTTTACGCAGCTACTCTGAAAATTACATTGCTTTATACCCACAGGTAACATATTCTCTTTGCATAATCAACACCTTAAAACATTTCAAAACATATTTGTACTTAATTTCAGGATGTCATATAAAAACAATATTTTTAACTGCATTCTATTTAGAGCACATGATTATTATATATGCTATTGATGATGATGATGCACAGCATTAGGCATAGCGCCATGTATCTGTCAAAGACATTCAAAGTCGCATTTTTGGAGGAGCCAGCCAATCTGGGTCCCCTAGAAGGGCGTGCACACAGAACTGTGACCCGGAGGTCTCTCCTGATATAACTGATCGGGGGGAATGCAGGTGTTTCCCCCTACTCTTAGTCGAATAGTGCAGCGAGTTCTTAACGTGCAAAGGTGGTGACTCTCCTCTACATGGGGCCTCCACTGTAACATAGCCTGCATCTATGAAACAGGGGAGAGACATTTACACACAATGCACTGGCTTCAGACATCCGCCCGGGGTGGACTTGACCCCACGATCATTGGTTCTACGGGCAGACACTTTACCGACTGAGTCAACTTCGCTCTTATGCCAATTCATAAATATGTATCCCAATTGACAGAAACGTAATTATACAAAACACCATTATCAACCCTGCAGATTATGAACACTTCTCCCTCACCCTGATATTAATAAAAAAAAATCATGAGCATGATTTCATACAGCATACATCTTTCAACGCAAAAGCTGGATATTTCTTTTACTGTTTCTCCAACATTTAAATTCAAAAGATAAAGAAGCATAAATGCAAATATTATTGTTTCCATGAAAGCAAGAAGGAGCACTCAAAATATACATGTACTGAAGCGATGGTCAATTTGTCATTTCAGTAGGTATTTTACCAATAGATATGTAGAGAACATAAATCAATGGCATAACATCATTGGCAAGTTACAAGCTACTGTTCTAAGCTCCCAAAAATAATGCAATATGATTAATGGTGAATAGTAAACATTTCACGACACTACCTTATTTTTTTTGTATTATACATTAGCTGGCAGAATTACCAACCATTCAGCCTTCATCCTATATAATCAAGACAGTGGCACGACATTTGCTCCTGCGACATTTGCTCCGAGATCTCAACTGCCGATCGCGCAAGTGCCGCAAAAATTTGCATGCTGGTAGTGTGCGATGTAATCTACAAGGCTGTATGGTAAAATTTTCCAAAATGAGATTTTATTTTATATGAATTAATTATGCTAATTTATTCATAAATCATACTTTTTTCTCTAATTCACTAAATAAAGCTCTTACAATGCTAATTTTTTGTAAAAATATTCTTTGTAGCATTCTTAACAACTGCAATCGAAAAAAAACCTTTGTTTTGGAAATCAATTTCTTATGTATTTCTCTGTTTTTCAACCTTGGTTTTTCTTTGTTTTTCAACCTTTTGTTTTTCTATGTTTTTTTTCTCCAGATTTATTGCACAACCTTCTTGAAGCATAATTATGCTAAAATCAATTTATTTCACCTGTTCAAAGTAAAAATATGAATATGATGAGAAAACTCAATTTGCATTGACTTTGTACACAAAATCACATTTTGGAACAATTTTTGGTCTGACATGCACTTACAAAATGTTTTGGCAATTTCGGAACTGCGAACCCCCCCCCCCGGCCATTTTAGGGTTAACGTGCAAATTTTCCATCGGAGCAATTTTACCAGAGCAAAATATCATGGAACAATTTAAAACATGTTTTTATACAACATTTCTGACATACCGCAAAGTGTAAAATACTGATTTTCAAACTAAGTCTGCTTTTTTTTTCTAATTCATTTACAGCAGGCTCCTGACATTTAAAAATTATGTGAATCCAGTTATTATTTCTTAAAACTTAAACCAGGGGAGCGCTTCATGAAAGGACTTGTCGAATGTTTTATCCGGCAAGTCCCATTTTATCCGACAGTTACCATAGTAACAGTGCCTCTCAGCCAATCAGAATCAAGGAAAGATGTTAGGTCTGAAAACTTGTCAGACAAAAATGTTGATGAAACGGTCCCCTGGGCATCGTTTCAGAGACATATGTGACTAAAACACATCACCACATTGGTTAGATCATCATCATCAGATTATCCATGGTACCTTGCATTCATCGATGAGATTAGGTATTAGATTGTCGTGTCGGTGCAAGAACGCCTTTAACACCACAATTTCATGCAATGCATGCGTGCGAAAGCACCCTAAGCCACACGAATATTGCACAATGTAAGTGCATATCTGTACTGATGCGGTGCACAGAAATGTTTTGCTACGGGCTTTCTTGCATCAACATGACGAGATATCAAATGTGCTAGCATGACTTAAGTAACACTTAACTTTGTCTGTGTGAAATAGCAACAAATAGTATTAACTTTCTACCAAAACAAATTTGGGTGGTCAAAAGATTTTTTCATACTGTGAATTAACTCCAAAACACTAATTTGAGGCAGGAGTTCAACACTTGACTTGAAATTGATTGATATAATTTATATGGCACTTATCCTTTGCTCTCATACATCATACACTATGGCTACACAAATATCTTATGTGTTATAAATACTTTTTTGCACTATAAAGCTTTTAATCGATGACTTTGGTAATCTAAATGTTCACACATCGTATTTTCACTTCTGTATCATAGGACTACATATTTCAAACAGATAATGAATACATAAATCCATTAAAAAATGCTACTTCCATTCCAACCACACATAGATAAGTTACATGTAATTACACAAAATCACTACTTCTGGAATTGCAGAAACTATTTGAACACTGAAAGCTGTAAAATTTTGCAACAGAATGGTATATAATGAAATCTTACCTAAAAGTTTCAACAATGTCAGAGGGGTAATGTCCCCTTGGCTTTGTATTTCTAGAATACAAGATGGAATGCAGAATGTAAAGGTCTGAAGCATATGGTGTAATATGTACTTTTCAGAAATCAAATAAAATTCCTTGCTGGCGTTTACAGATACTATACCTTCCCTTTCCGAAAAAATATATCATTTGGAAATAGGGTTGCATATACTTGTTTGACGAATTAATCATTAACAGCTGTGTACCAACTTGCTATTTTCATTGCTAAATTAGTAGGCTTCAGGACCATGCAACACAAATTAATACAATATTTGTGATTAGTTACATTTCTGTAATGATTTGCAATAGCTTTAATGTAATAATCAATTTTTATTCAATATTTAACAGAATTGTCAACACAGTAGCAAAAAATATTGGTCTGTCAAGGGCCCCATTTCCTGTAAACCTACGATTAAAGTAACTTTGCCACTACCTTGGAACCTTGATTCCATAAGCTGCTGAGCCATATTACAATAGCAGTGACTATGGTAGTTACATGTACCATGATTGCAACGTTACGCTATCTGTAAGTTCCATACAAAGCAGGCACCTGCTTAGTTGTAGATGGAGGCAGTGATAATTGCTTTCATATCAAATCATTGATGAAATATATCTTAGATTTACAGTTTTAATCTAATCTTTCTTTTCATACGCATCTTCTCAATCCTCTCCATCAGCTTCTTCTTTTTATTCTTCAGCTTGGACATTTGCTTTCCACCAACCTTTTCTTTCCTCATCTCCTTTAATCCGATACCACTCAGGCTTGGCATAGACTGTCCCATTCTTAAACTATGAGGGCTCCCATCCACACTGCTCCCTGTGCTATAACCTGATCCATTGATGGACCCTTCAAGGATGTTGTCATTACCATCAACTCTGGACAGACATGGCGATTCCTTGAAAGAACCATTAGGTTGAACTGTCCTTCCACCAGTATCACCAGAGCTTATGGTGTTTTGTACAATGGGTGTCGACTGCAGTATAGATGATCGTGTAGTACTGAGACATGGGCTTCCTAACGATCCTGGAGACCGGACTACAGTCTCATCTGGGTTTTTGCTGGTGTTCAGAAGAGCTGCTGCCTGTGGTGTCCCAAAAGCCTGTTCTTCTACGGGTCTGAATTGACGGAGAACTGAGGACAGTGCAGAAGCCTTTTTCTTACGCTTTGGCCAGGTTAACAGCTTGCTGGCATCACTGCTCACAGCCTCCTCATATGACCTGTCACAAGATCAAATGTGATCTCACACATATTAAATAAGATTAACTACTCAAATAAAGTTCAGAAATACCACAAACAAAACTCGCAGAAGTGATTTTTTAGACCATTTACTTCCTGCTGAGAGTGTCCATGCATCTGAGATTTCTTCGTTTCATGTTTACTTCTGACTGTTATTTTTTCTGTTATATTCTATTTTGTATACATTTGTAATGATTTATATTTTTGTGGAAATCTTCATCAAACCCCAAGCACCGGTTTCTCCTTACACTGAATATATTTATAAATTTTCTGTCCACTAAATCAGGTAATTACAAGGGTTAAAAACCTAATTGATATCAACTAGCTATGTTGGGGCTGCTTTTCAAAAACTGGACAGAAATCTTGAAATTCATTTTGGCAGAACTATTGTTAGATTTGAGCTAAGCTGTCACATTTCACCAATAAATCATACCTTTTCTTTGATGATACTCTCTTGGGGCAATCTTTCCTCTTATGGTCTAGTGCCCCACACACGTGGCAACCACCTTGGACCTTTTCACAGTTATGAGTTGGCAGCTCACACATGTTGCACTTGGTACAGTGGCTGAAAGCTGTTGTAAAGGATATGAAATATGGTAGATTTAATACAATTAATTAACCCTAATAAGACGTGAATTTGTGTACAATTCCAATGCTAATAGTGTTTTTAGCCAAAATTTATAAATGTGCCATTATTTATCCCTTTACTGATTAAACTCAACTAATATCAACTTGATTATGGTCAGAATAAAGTCTCTGACATTTTCCAACAAATAAAAACAATAAAAACATTAAAGTCAAACAGCAAATGAATGCATAAGAAATTAAGAAAACGCTATAATACTAGAAAATAATCATAATATTGATTTTTAAAAAACTACATTTGCCCATAATCCTATAAAGAGTCTGTGAACAAATATATAGAAATTTAAGGGCCTTATTATAAAATTAGAAAAATTTTCTTATTTTATGCGTAAATTAGCACAATAATTTAGCAATGAGATTTTACAAAAAATCTGATCTTGCATTTTTTAGTTTATGCCATGGGTAACGCACATGCCGATTTTCATCGCGATACCGATGGTACTGCATTCCAACATGAAATGGACATTTCATAGCACCTCTACTCAGAGGTGAAGTGGTTCATACATGGATTAAATGTTTTAATAATCCAAGCTTATTCTGAATTTTGTTAAGACATTTCTCATTCCAATCTATATATTCATGCATAAGCTGTGTGATAAGGATTTTGAGAGGTTTGACATTTTAAGGGCTTTTCATGTGACATTCTGTTACCTTTTATTTTCCAAGCAGATTTGTTAAACAGTTTTGAATAAAAAAAATATGCAATGACTCATCCCTCCTTATGTCAACCAATCAACTAATGAATGTAGAATAAAATGGGTTCAATAAAAGATGAAAATGTAAATTTTGATAGAAATTGAGAAAACACACCTGAACAGAATTTGATTACCTGGCTCTAGCTAGTTCTTTTCAAGAACTCAATTCAGATGTTCTATGGTATTATTTTAATATTGAAAGTATTGAATACTCACATGGTTTGACACATTTGTTGCAGATCTCACAGTGGACATATGTGGTACCATTTTTAGAAGGGCACTCTTGACACTTGGAACAGTGAACATTTTCAGCAGCTACGTACCGGTGGCATTCCTTACAGAATCTGAAAGAGAATAGATAGATTGAACATAACAACTCATGTAGTTGCAGAAACTCTCTAGAATCAATATTGTCACTATACGAGAGAAGATCTAGATCTGGGGAGTGTTTCATGAAAGTTGTCGGCACTCACAAGTTGGTTTTCTCCGATAGCTACCATAGTAACAGTCAGAGGCAAGTGCCTCACAGCCCATCAAAACCAAGGATTTCACAATTTAGTCAGTGCTGACAACTTTCAAGAAACATCCCCCAGGATGAAATCTTGAATCCCAGCTGATAAATGATCACATTGAAAATCCTAAGCAGATAGGCAAATATTGGAAAGAGCATTATTATCAGAGCTGCCAACCTGAACAAGAACATTTCAGTATTTTTAAATCTGAAAAACAGTATATTGGCGAGGAAATCAGTATTTTCGAAGAAATACCATAGGACAACACATAAAACTGAAACTTGAGAAATCAGTATTTTGCATGAAACCATCAGTATTCTTCTCATTTTTCAGTACTAAATACTGAAAATCAGTACTACTTGGCAGCTCTGTATTATTGATTATTAAATGACCCTAAATCTGACTGGAAGGCCACGTTTCATTTGCTCAATTTTTTTTAGCAAAAAACACATTTTCTCATTTGGGCACATACTTTTATTCACTTGGATGATCATTTTATTCAATTCTACTCTAGCCCATTTCAGATTGTTACCACATCTGGGTCCTGTAACACAAAGGTTAGCAATTTATCATACGCTTGATTTTCATGATCGATTGTACATTGTAGTCAATGGAATCAATCGTAGAAAAATGTTCCATGATCACTTCAAAGCTTTGTTACGGGCCCCTGGTATTGATTTTTAAGGCAGCGCAAGTGGTAATTTCACATTCTTACATGTTCAAGATATACATGTAATACATGTTAATCCCCCCCCCTGCCCATTTATCAGACTTTCTACCCTCTGTTTGAAAGACGAGAATTGGAACCACCAGACCAAGACATAACCAATGAACTATGAACTACATGTATCTTATCATATATTCTAGCATCCTAGAACTCAGTGGTATTTAATAATTAAAATACAAGATAAAATCTGACTGAATTAAGATTGATGCCCAGATCATCAAGCTCAGTCCCACCTGTATCCTTCAGATGTTGGTAATTCTATTTTAGCTGGATCAAGGTTCGTAAAGATCCTGACTGGTGATCCTTTCTTTTTGGCGTCCGGTCCTCCTTTAAACAGAGGATGGTTATCGTAATCCACCTGTAAATATGATATCAAACATGGTTAAAAGGATTAAAGATATTGTTTAATGAAAGAGGTGATGCTTTGAATATACATGCAAAGAAACTTTGTTCGGTGGAATGAATATGACAATATATATTATCTTTACAATAAATTACAAACACAGGTATTAAACATTTTGTTGATACAAACACTTGCGTCTTGTACATGTATGTGGGTCTTGCAGCGTCGGAATTACACGGAGGTGACGGGCGATTTTGCCCCCATGACAGCGAAAATTGCCCCTAAAAATTCTCAAAACCCAATGCTTTGGGGCGACTATTTATTTTAGAGTCGCCCCAATAAAATACCATCGACAATGTAAAAAACTACTTCACACAATTACGTTCTCCGGCGGCGGAGCAAGCGCATCTTTTATATCGCCCTTGCCAGCTTTAAGTTGAACGGTCGATGCAATATCCGAGCCTTCCGTAACACCGGAAGCTTCGCGACTGTAAATAAACGCGCAATGCAATATGGGATGCGGAGTACGCATAGTCTTTAGCACAGGCTTTTTAAGAATTGTTGACGCACTTGCCGCATGGCTTATGTATATGTACGCGTGCACGATTAGACTGCACAGCTGGTAACGAGACCACATGCATCTTACGGTATGTGTACTAGGCATGCACAGAATTGTAAGCGATCAGCTGGTGATTGTGACAGCTCTGCTTATCGACATCGTCGAGTCGGAGTGCGAGATGGATAAGCAGCGAAGCCATATCGTACATGTATAAATTTAAATATCTGGAAAGCTAAAATCAAGTAACTTTCAATTTACGATAAGCACAGTTTCAAATTGCCAAGTGCGTCTCTTTTTCAATACCATGGTTTTTCCATACTTCACCATGTGCAATATCTAATGCACACATTTCCCATTTGGGATATCACAATTCTGTGATATAGTAATTCGAATTGCTCAGGAAATAAATCCCTGTTCACAGCACATACGATGTGCGAGTCTTTTATCCTCACAGTCGCTGTCTTTGCTTGTCAAAACGGAGCCTTAATAATCCAAAATCACTTCGCTTATAGTTGTGAATTATAACTTTTTAATTTCTTTCTTGAAGAGGGGTAAATATCAGACAATAAATCATCAAACAAGGCTCAGTCTAAAAAAAAATTTAGGAGGACGCCGTGCACTTGAGTGTGGTACTTGCATACTGTTAGCTAACCCAGAGGGCTCTCGGCCGCGTAGCGGTCGGGAGCCCAGAATCGTACGTGCATTTGTCTATGGCTCACGATATAAAAATATCAATTCCTACCCTGGGGTCTTGGTACAAGGTCACTCATGTGAAAACTGGGCGTTGTGGCGTGCGCCTGTAATCCAAGCTGTGGGGAAGTTACAAATTGATGCAGAGGTTCGAGCCCTGGTCACGTCTTTCGGATGGTGACGTTTAAGGTCGGTCCCAGACGTAAATAATCATATCTGATTGATACACGTCTGACAAAACTCAAATACACACACACAAGGGTGGGGGGGGGGGGGTGGGTGGCACTGCCATTACAACTTGCAAGCTTGCTTGGTAAGGCAAGTAAAAAGGGTTAGTTCATACAATCAGGCAATGCGAAAAGGATATCAATATTGTCAAAGTCAAGGAAAGAGGGTATACTTTTCAAAAGCCCAGTGAGCATCATGCATGGAAAGGGTATATATTTATGTATACTAGATAGGGCTATTATCGTTAAGAAAATTTTGTCGATATTGTGCTAAAATATCTTATCGATATCGATAACTATCGACAAAATAATCAGTACGAATTTTTCTAGCCATTATAGCAATGTCACATACTCGCGTTGGTCAAAATTTGTATCTGCCACTGTACCAAAAATGCCTTAGGGTGGAAGAAGTTTTATTGATAATTTGGGGGCTTTTTGGACATTGTTCTGAGCAGTATTGATATCATCTCTAAGTGGCAAAAAACAAGCGATTATTGACAAGACAAGTGATAAAGACGTTATCGACAACGATACTAGATTCAGAAGGAAAAAGGAATTCATGGATGATTCACCTTATAATCAAGCATTTTTAATCCTTCAATGCTCTCTTTGATCCTGTGTTCCAAGAAATAGGGAAATATCCACATTACGGGTAGAGCTCGTCCAACATCTATTAAACAAAGAGATTAAAACAAACACAACAGTTTATCGAGACACTTAAAACCATCCTTACATATAGCTACATTACTGTTTTTCTCTTAGAAATTCCATAATCCTTTTTTCATTGCTAATCATCACATTTCTTTAGAGAAAAAATAATGAGGAATACAGAAATTCATCTGCAGAAGATGCTTAGTGCCTTCACGGCAGGGTCCTATTACAATGAAATAAAGAATGCTTTGCCTTCAGTCGGTAGGAGCTAGAGGGACATTTCATAGATAGACAGATTTTAAATGTGCAAATTTTCAGCAGGATTTGGGGGAAAGACTTTCTCCTCCATACTGTCAAATGGTTCACAAAATGACAACAGAGTTTTGCTTTAAGAAGTAGTCTAAACGGCAGTTACACATTTTCACCAAGCCATAAAAGAAACCATCCACTTTTTTATAGTGGTCATGAATAGATCTAGATGAATTACATGTCTAAAAAGGAGTTCAAGATCTTTCAAGTGACATTACGTTAACTACATTATTCTTCCAGGTTTAATAACTCAGCAGTGTCCATTGTATTGAACTTGCAAGAATCTATTAGAACCTACGTGTAACATTTGACCTCCACATTTCCATGATCCACCTCACCCCGGATGCCAGAGCATCCACCATGCCTCCAAAGGGTGGATCCGTTACCATGACGACACCTTCACCGTCGTCCCTTCGAAGGAACTCCCTGCATCTCTCCTGACTTGTTGGACCATCCAGGAAGTAATGGTTGAACATGTTGTATCGGCAAAACTGAGAGGGTGGGTAAAATTGACCCTGGACACGTAAGAGATTTGAAAAAAGGAAGTGTATAAAGATCAATGATATATGAAAAACTTATTAAACATGTATAAAATTGATTCAATTATCATTGTAAAATATACATTTCAAATGGAATTGACAGTCAATAATTTTTATATATTATAGTGATCATGACTTCTGCAATGTCATTGGCCAATAATGTTTTTTAAAATCAGGTAATACCTGTGAACTTTTGTCATAGCATAGGGCATCCAAAGTATATTTTCTGTAACCATGCATGTGATATATTAGCTGCTGCTGTTTCTATATATATTTTTTTATAATATTTATGTGAATTCATAGATCCATCCCAGGATGTTCCTGTATTGAGTAAGGAAAATTGTGTGCTCCCTTTTTGTTGTCTGCTTGAGACTAGAAAACATGGTTATCAGATTTGAAGTAATGAATGGAGACTTGCTGTCACAACCTAACCAATAATATCATATTGTACAATTTAAGTAGATTTTCTACACTCACACATATAAAATCACTCTACTTTCCCTTTCTAACAAAATATTGCAAGGTCTACTGACTGGCACCTCGCATGGGTTAACGTAAGTGATGAGGATGGAATCTGTGCTGGACTTTCTGAGCCATAAGAAGTGTTTCCTTTCTTTTAGGGTCTGTAATCTTACAACATGGTCTTAAGGCTGGGCCCGTAACACAAAATTCAATTTGAAAGAAAAATTCTGATTGGTTCCTGGTCAGTTTACTGAGCAAAAAGTGCATGCAACAATGGTCTTGATAGGCCACTTCATGTAGCAAATAATCGCTAATCTTAGTGTCATGGGGCCCTGGTTTCAAGCAAGTGTTCTCGACACATACAGTATGTAGTAAGGGCATATACTTACAAATCTATGATCAATATCAAGTAGTAGACTCTCCAAACCAGAAGAACTATTCTGAGTGATGACTTCATGCAACCTAGAAGATGATAACACGTCAAAATAGAGGGTTCATTTATAAACCATCAAATATTATTCAAGTACCACCCATCAAGATGACTATATGTGTATCTGGTGAAAAAAAACATAAAAAAAACTAAATAAGGAGAGATAAATGCAGTAGAATTAGAATCAATCCATGATGAAGAAACAAAGAATTTCTATAAATCCAGTAATAGTGATAAAATGTAAAATACATAATTAAACAAAAGCAATAAAGGATCAGGGCATATGGTGTTTTCATTGTTACCCCCCACCCCCCCAAAAAAACCCGGGAAATTCTACCTTGTATAACCAATTAGGCCCGAATTCCCAAAGGTGGTTATTAAAACTATCAGTTGAAGCCATGGTTTATGCAGATTTCCTGCATAAATTTCACTTATTTACAGCAAATACTTTAGGTGTCAAATACTGATGCACGCTTTTGTCACAGTGCACCAAATTGATGCCTTTTACCATGGCTCTAAATGCTATTTTTTACTTATGAGTCACTGTTTCGAATTAATGAATAAAATAGCATACTTGACCATGGCAACAGGCGTCAATTTGGCACACAGCGACAAAGGCGCGCATCAGTATCGGCCATTGTTTAATATACGCAATAGATAAACTCAAGTTAAACAGGAAATCTGCATAAACCATGGGTTCAACCAGTGGTTTAAAAATCACCTTTGTGAATTTGCCCATTAAAGTTGTATAGGGGGCAGATTAGATGCATCATATCACACAAATACCTCTATAATCAAAATATGTTCCGAGAAATTGCATATAGAATTGTCATTGAGTTGTTTGAAGAAAATAAATCATAGCACACTCAACAGACAAGAATTAAAGATAAATTCCAGTTTTGGTAACGATCTGAAAATGAATTTTTACAGAATCTAATATAATGACCACACAAGTGTCTGTTTGTATGAATAAAAAATAAGTGCCAAAGGATTCTGGAAGAATTTGTGTAATTGCTGAGAAATAAGCAAAATAAGCGCGGATTCGGTCACTTCCGTCGGGTCTTGATTCCAGCAATAATAATACACTGTCCCACGTGTGCCTATCTGTGTTGGTGATCTTCAGTGTGAACATTTTCAGTGCAGATTTCAAGATTTCACAAAGTTCAGTTTATGTAACTGTACCAGATGTAGATCCTCGATGATATACTGACAATAAAGCCTGGTTTGACAGACTTTCTCATAAAATCAGTGTTTACTGCAACTACTGGCATTTCTCTTTAAATTGAAATTCTTTGAAGTTAGTTTCATTAGCAACTATGACACAAATTTGCTGGCAGGACGATGAGATTTCTAATTATGAAGTGCAAAGTATATATCTGTGATAAAAATCAGAAAGATCTTATTAAATGAAAAGATGGCTGCATGTAACATGTCAAGATAGCTGGACCTGAAAATAATTGCCTGACTGGTGCATGCCTATTTCTCAAAATATTATATTTTTTCATTTGAATCTGAGGGTCTTGCCATTTTACTACTGATGCATTCGCAGTGGTTAAACAACATATCAACTATACATCAGTGAAAGATAAGTAGAATGAAACAAAATAAGCTTCTTAAATTTTCTTTAATTACAAACTGAGAATTTCGTTCAAAAACTTATTTGCAGGTCAGCTGATATTTTTTTAGCATTGAGTAACACCTATAGTCCAATATGAGCAAAGCAAGGATATCTAAAGTAAGCCTGAGTCGAATCGATTTTAAAATCGGTGTTCGATCGATGTCATCGAACACCGGTGCAGATTTTGCAAAATCGGTGCATCGAAAAAAAATTAAAAAAATACGTCGGCCGGCCGATTCGTTTGGTTTACACAATCATCAAAATATCAGTAATGTCCAACTTTACTACTACTACTTACTTGATTTCTATTGCCCCCAAAATGAAACTGATTGAGTAATTATGATGCTATTCACCATTAATTTGAAGTTTATTTCGATCATAGTTCGAGTCTTACTCGTCTGCTCGTGCCGAGATAATTTATGCACGATGAATTCATGAATGGAAGTCATGGCCATCGATCGTGCATGCGCAGTACTGTTCTTTAATCAAACCAGAAAATGGCCGGAAATTGACGCGATCAACATAAAATAAATCTTGCTTTCATGAACAATATTAATATCATGACCATAGAACATTATTTAATCGTAATATTTAACAATAATTTGCATATGATAATCATTAATATGAATTTAGAGCTTGATGTGAAACGTTTGTATTTCGTTTCAATTTTCAATGGCGGACATCTCATGACGATCGAGCTAGTGCACTTGTCTAAAAAAATAATCATCACATCAGGATTGATTCTCGAACATTGTCTACATGCAAAAACTCTGTTCAAGTTCGTAATATCACCATATAATAACATTTTACATGACAAAACAGAAAAAATTGCGTTTGATTTTTTTTCCCATCAATTTGAAGCTAGTTTGTGCCCAACTTTGGGCTCTAATTTCATGAATGGGAAAATATGTCATACGTCATCGAACACGCATGCGCATTGTGCTTACTTTCTCAGAGCTTGGAGGAGACGTCCAGAGATGGAATAACAATAGAAATAATCCGGGAAGTATTAATTCTTCCATATGAACATAACATACTTTGCTGACATCGTCAATATTCTTAGTATGACCATAAAATCCTGTTAAATCGTAATAATTTAGATGAATTTAGGGCTCGATTCGAAACATTCGTATTTATTTTGATCGCATGCTCAATTGCGTCTAAAAAACTGGATTGACATTATCAGGATTAATTCTCGAACATTGTCATAACTCATATTCCACAATCTTTCCTCACAATCGTTATATCAGCATTGAATAGCAATTCAAATGACCATCCAGAGAAAATTACGTATTTATTCCCATAAATTTATTTGGAGCTCATTTTGGATCCAACTACACAATCTCAGGCAAGTTACAGCGCTCTCCCGTTGATTGCACTTGTTTGCTGGCACTGACGTCAAGCATGCCTGTCGTTTCGGGAGAGTGAGTGTACGGAGCTGCGGACGGGGCTGGACTGCGAATGCTAGTTGACCGAAAATCATTCGGATCGACTCTGCATGATTCATGTCTTTATTATTGTTTCATTTTAAACTTATATGTTGTCATCTGCAAATATCATTGTTGAAGATATTTTGGGAAGAATTCTGCTTTGGTCCCCGGCCTTTTTTTGTGTGTTTTGTGATCATGGAAAATACAAACGAACTTTGCTGTCATCTGCTTGTGCAACGCTCACCCGGCCAACGCCAGCGCATACCATCAGTGCGTAGTGCATATGCAAAGCGCATCGCATCGACGCAAAAACAAAAGACTAAATTTTCCCCGCCTTCAATATTCGATGCATCGATGTTCGATCGAATTAGAGCTGTCGAACACCGGTTTTCAAAATAATCGATATGACTCAGGCTTAATTTAAAGAATTAATATAAAAGTGAAGAGCTGTACTTTTTAGAGTGTTTTTTAAAGTGTTCAAATTTTTTCTCTTCCTTTTTGGCTTCCCATAGGGTCTTTAAAATGCCAGATCACTGGAAATTACTGAAAATTCTTACCTTGGAACACCAACACAAAGTACCCTCTTAAAGCCAAGAATTCTTAGTGTCTGGACGAGGAATTTCACTGATTTGGTTGAAAATAGGTATTGCTGCAAAGAGAAACATTAAGCAATAATTATCAAATCCTTCAGAAAATACACTGGTAAAAAAATGCCTATGATGGAATGGATTTGGTTTACAGCAACCGAGAATGCATAGGGAAGTGTAAATTTTGTTGCCAAAGGACAGCAAAAGAAACCACTTTGTTGTATTATCATATGTGGATAAAGAATGTAAATACTATCATTAAAAGAAAAACATCAATGTCACAATCAATGGATTGCATCAAATCAACTGGGCTCAAAAAAATAAATATGAAAATTTACTTGCAAATATGGAGCGTAATAACAGCAGAGGAGGGGTTTAGTGGTCATTTAGCTAATAAAATCAGTGTTTGCCTATTTGACTTGGGCAGACTTGCTTGTTTTCAGGGCATCAGAGACCTGACACATGCTGTGCACAAAAAGTTCAATATTAGAAAGGAAAGGCTTTACCAACCAAAAAAAACCCCACAATAATAATTTTTCTTTAGCATGATGCAGAGCTTGGGAGCAAGCTTCTGTGTCTGTGAATGTAAACTTGTGTGCGTTTATTTTATGCCAAAGCATAAATTTTAATTTACTTTAATTGTTCTTATCATATCATTGTAAAAAAACTCTCTCTTTATGAAGACTTACAGCATTAGTTTTATTGTTTTCAATGGCTTCCATCAGGTAGCTGGGTCTTGCTAAGTCTGTCTGGGTGATGCCCTTCTTGGTGCGATGTTTTCTGTGAGTCGGCAGTTCATCTGGTAGAACAAGCAGCTGACAATCATAGCAGAACATTCTCTCATTCTCATCAAGACTCTCTGTTGTGATGAATCTGAAAGAGGTGTGAAATCAACTTAATTGATGTCTATTCACATAGGTATAAATTTATCATTATTATATCATTACTTATTATTTGTACTGCACTTTTCCCATTAGGCCAAAAACGCTTACAATATTACAATATTTTTAAAAAACTATAAAGACGAAAGAGATGAGTTTTTAATGACTTTTTAAAAATTGCTAATGATGGAGAGACTGTCTAATTATTAGTGGCAGGTCGTTCCGGGATTTTGAAGCCGACACCGTAAAAGTTCTGTCACCAGCTAATGTACGAGTTAATGAATATGTGAGGCGAAGGTGATCACTAGCCGACCTAAGAGCTCAAGTTGGTGTATAAAGATTCAAGCAGTTAATTAAATACTGTCGAGCCTGTTTATTCAGTGTTTTGTAGATAATCAAGAGTGATTTGAACGTAATTCTCTGTTTAAAAGGAAGCCAGTGAAGAGAATTAAAGAGTGGTTGGGAAGGATGATCCCGGGAAACCTGTAAAATTAATTTTATTGGACATAAATAAAAACCTGTGATTAGAGTTATGTTGTTGGAGTTCAAATTTTTTATCTTTAATTTCCTACAATTAATTGTTTTCACTCCAATACTTAGTTCACTATTCATTATCAGTTTCATCAGTGTTATGTAAACTTATGTCTTCTTATTGCCTTTTCAGTCTAATTACCTGTAATTTTATTAAGAGTTATTTTCTTTAGTTGCTGAATTGATTTATTTAAAACCTGTATACTCGGTTCTTAATGACCTAAATTGAAGATAAAAAATGTTAACTCCAACAACACGACTCCACTCAGAGTTTAATTTCTGGGGTATTTTTATCATGCTTTAAATCTAAGGTCTACACAAAAAGCTCCAACAGAAAACTTGACGTTTAGATTTTTTTACTCCCATTAAAACTGTCTGTGAAGATAGTGACTGCACTTAGTGATGATACCGCTCCTAAAAAGAATTAAAGCAGAAAGTTTATTGACCATTGGACCTTGAAATCATCCAATGCATTTTCAAACTTTACCCACAGCTTCAAGAGACATTTTTTAAGTTTGAGATTTAACATCTTAAATTGTCAGAAATTGATTGTGATTATAGTGCTCTCTGCAAGAAAATGACTGCTATCTGAATAAAATGTCAAAGTCATCTGCCCTTTCACCAACCTCTGGTAGAAATCTTCCTGTCGCTTCCAGGGTTGTCTGGAGCGGTTGTACTCTTCTCTCATCTGTTTCTTGAAGTCCGAGATGATCTCAGCATTGGTGTGGAGCTGAAAGAATCCACAATCCTTCCTATCCCGACAGGCTGAGCAGGCATAGTAACGTTGGCTTGTGTCCTTTCCTGGTGTGAATCGCTCAAACAGAAGAGTTGGTCCTGTCAACAGATATTGATATTTTAATTTTTTCCAAACCAATTAATCATTACAAATACATGGCTGTGTCAATTTCATTCAATGAAATGTAAAAAATACCTACATGTACTTGTAATGCCTTGACCTTAATAACTGGGCAAATTATGATTGAAAGCATTGTATAATATCTAGTGCCATTAAGTAAAAAAAAAATATGACGTGCAATTGATACAAACAAGCACTGATTTATACCTTTGTGTAGGTCAGCACAGCATAGTTAATACACAGCAAAAGATCCAGCTCTAATCATACTTTGCTGAGTTGATGATGAGGTGGTAGATCTATCTAGAGTCGTATACAGCAGAGTAGTCTGCAGGCACAGACCCTGAGTGAAACTTTTATCAACAAGTGAGTCTCCACGCGAAGACTAGCACATGCAAAACTTGCTGTTTCAACTCAGGCCTTCAGTGTGTGTGTGTGTGTGCATTTGAGTTTTGTCAGACGTGTATCAATCAGATATGATTATTTGCGTCTGGGACCGACCTATAACGTCACCATCCGAACCTCTGCATTAATTTGTAACTTCCTAACATAGCTTGGATTACAGGCGCACACCACAACACCCAGTACACAAGGCATGAGTAGGCTGCAATTCAGACCCTTACAGTAACTCGAGTGAAGGGTTTGCACAGTTGACTAACAGCAGAGTGAGGTGATGCTAGCTAAAACAAGGTAAAATTAGGCAAATTAAGCAGTAACACTGCCTTGGTTTATTCAGTTTTGTTTTCTTCAAATTTGTTTTGTCTCAGACTGTGGAACTGGAAAATGTTTCTTTTTAAATAAAAACAAAAGCTTTCAACACTGATTTTTTATGACTATAAAGAGGATGATTTTGACAAGGACTTCGCTTCTCACATTATTATTTGCTGTCAAGACCCAAGCCCAAAGTAATCATAAAACAAAGAATAATTTGTTCTCAGAGACTGTCAGAGTCTCTCTCACTCTTTAGATCTGATCATCTCAGCCTGAGGGTTTTCTTTGTTTTGGATCTGGATGTGATACAGAGCAGGGCCGTAAGGTACACTGTATAATGCACCGGGTTAGGAGAGGGCGCAGACGAGTTCAGTCGAAACAATAGAAAACAAGATGGCGGCGTAAACATCGGGCAAGTCTCTTCCGTCTATTCATGATATTTTTCTCACTTGTTTTGATGAATTCTTCTTTAAAAATAACGAGAGCGTAGAAATGTTAGAAATGAAGTTTTATCCCATGTAGGCCCTACATGATAGGTCTAGATATTTTACAAGGAAAGTAGAAATCTCGGGGTTGAAAGTTTCAAGTTTTGGCTTCCTCTGTGTTGGTCTATGAGATAGGATCCCTGGCTTCGTATGACTATGAGAGTAACCTTACCAGGGTAGGAATAAATTTTTTTTTTTAGGGGCTACTTTTTTTTTACATTGGGGCTACCACTGAATATCTTGGGGCTATTTTCTAATTCATGGGGCTACTTTTTTTTATCGCATATCAGCAATTACCTTTTGACATTACAAGACTCACTGTGATGCCTAACAGCTCAGAACATTAATTTTAGCTCCCGGTGGTGGGGGAATGCCCTACAGGCCTTACAATAATCAACAGTGATCCCACCAGAGTCGCCTTCAGCTTCACACACTTCAGATTTGAGCCAATCGAGGCCCCAAGACTTTATTGGCTTATCAAAACATTTAAGAAATAGATTTAAATGTTGAAGTGTGTTTTGACACCCTCAACCCACATCCCCTTTACAACCACACACACATGGGCTTATTTATTTTTTTATCTTTAATGAACCATGAAAAATGAACCCCCCAAAAAAAATCTAAATAAAATCAATGAAAAAAACAAACATAAAGGAGAGAGGGAGAGATGGAGAAAGAGAGAATTCAGATCAAATAATAAATTTAGAAAAAAAATTAAGTTTTTTTTCATGGTTAGAATCACGAGTGTGGGTGTTTGTGTGTGATTGTGACTATGAGGTGCACTTGGATTGCATATAAATTATTTTAAATAAATGAAATTGATATCTTACTCAGTCTATTCAAATTCCAACACATAGCCACAGGTTCATGTACTTTAAATTTTTCACTCTCTCCCGAAAAATAAAGGCTAAATATACATTTTGCCATAATAAGAAGTCATTTCAAAAAAGTTTTTTTTGATAATCTTAAGGTGAAAATATCACCAAAGTGCCCATTTTGACGTATGAGTTTCCCTTTTTGGCTTTACCCCCAAACGAAAATTCGTTTGGCCGCCCTTGCCTTCCCATCCTCATAACAATTGAACGGCAAGTGTCCACCCCCCCCTTGCCTCTGCTTTCCCGGTTTTCATTTTTCGGATTAACGAACCTTATTTCGTTTTCGGATTAACGAACCTTATTTCGTTTTCGGATTAACGAACCTTATTTCGTTTTCGGATTAACGAACCTTATTTTGTTTTCGGATTAACGAACCTTATTTCGTTTTCGGATTATCGAACCTTCGGAAAAACGAACCTTATTTCGTTTTCGGATTAACGAACCTTCGGAACAACGAACCCTATTTCGTTTTCGGATTATCGAACCTTCGGAACAACGAACCTTATTTCGTTTTCGGATTATCGAACCTTCGGAATAACGAACCGTCGGAATAACGCCACAAATGTTCGGATTAACGAACCCTTTTTCGTTTTCGGATTAACGAACATCGAGGTATACATGTAGGCAATTTACGTGTTTCGGAATAAAGACCCTTCGGAATTACGAAGTGTAACCCGCGGCGACAAGGCCAAGGCCAGGCCAGCGGCAGGGGCATGGCCGCCGCGCCGAAGGTACGGGGGGGGGAATTCGAACTTACCGTGGGGGCAGTGAGGTGCATTATTCAACACATCTTCATCTACGCACACATCTACTCCACAATAACTCGGCGATACTACGGCACACATCATGTCCTCCTTATATAGTTCGAATGATATTCCTCACTTTATCTGGCGTACTATTACGAGGGTTATCATGCAAAAAGACCCATTTAAAAGAGAGAGTCAACTTCGGAGTCAACAGTTCAAGCGCGCAGCTATCGCTGGTACACATTTGAAAACTTTGAAAAAAAATATGGTACAGTGTCTGTGAACACGCAAACAACTTCCGTCAAAAAGAAAAGAAAACCCAAATGAAGAAGGAGAAGGGGTCAGGCCTGGGTTAAAGGCATGTCTTGTTAAAAAAATAAAAGCAGGCCTATACCTTTTACAAGCAAATGTAGTAATCTGACCAAATTACATAAAATGTGTGGCAAAAATATACTGCTACTGCAGAGGGCGACACATAGTATGTGTTCTCTCACTGCTCTAAATGCAGAGTCGAAAAAAATTACTCAGTTTTCCCAATCATATCGATAAAAGTCCAACAAAACATGTTTATTTTTAAATCCTAGTTTGTATAACCCTGGACCCTGGTGCACAATTATGGAGCAGATGCCCCCTTTCATATTGTTTGCGATTGATAGCATTTATTCTTCTTCATTCCAAAATTCAACAAAAGTTACTACGTAAGGCAAATATATATATATATATATATATATATATATATATATATATATATATATATATATATATATTCTACAATAAAATTCAGATTGTGGAGGTGTCATCAAAATAAAGCCTTGCAACGGGGGTGATTTTATTTTTTAGCACAAAATTCACATAGGAATGTTGTTTTATTCTACTGCAAAGCAATACAGTGGAATTAAAAATCACAATTCCACAACCACCAAGGTCCTATGGCGATATTTGATTTTTTAATTTTATTATACGAAGTATAAGAACAATTCTAATTTTCTCCGCATACTGTGAAACAAAAGCCCCTCCCTAAACATGTGGAGTTGAACAGGCTTAAATCAAGTTGGTATAATGTAAAATCTGTACAAAAAAAAATGAAATTACTATTGTGTAATTTGAACAATAACAGACAAAAGAAATAATGAGAGATTGAAGGACATCATCGACTCTCGATCTCTCATTTGCATATCACTATCTTTTGTAAGCAAAACTTTTTCATAACTGTATTCACATCGGATCATAGCGTTATCCATTGGCGGCGGAAGCCAAAAAATTAGGGGGGTCTACCTAAAATTTTAGGGGGGGGACAAGAGACATTTTAAGGGGAGTCCAGCAGAATTTAGGGGGGACGCAGGAAACAAAATTGACAAGCAATTAAAAATAAAAAAGGTTATCAACTAACAATTTAGGGGGGACCCGTCCCTCCACATCAAATTTTTGGAGGACCTGTCTCCCGAATTCCGCCGCCTATGGCGTTATCGCTTGATAGATTTTTCTCATAGATTGAATCAATTTTCTGGCCGGGTGGACACCTTTAAATGGGGGTGTGGCTGCCCCCAATCTCATGTTGGCAGCTTCCCGCGCCCCTTGTGGATGCGCGTTTTTTACTTTATTGTCTACGCGCTGCGCTAATTAGTTTTAAGTCTCTTTACCATTGATTCTTCCGATAATTAAAGATAATTCTTTGTTTTTACATTATTTAAATTGTTAATCGAACGAATTGGATCATAATTCTTGTGTATAATAGTAGTTTATATTTTCCAACACTTTTCGGTCTAACTTGCCAATTCAGTGTAATTATAAAACATATTTTTCTTGATTATATTTTTATGATATCAATGCGCGCAAAGTGCCATGACAACCCAAAATAACTATTTTCTTGATTTTGTCACTTTGCTGTTATTTGACCTATAGAAGGAGACTTTTGTTTACGGCTCCTCTGCAAAATCTGTTTTAACATTACTGCCATGCAAACGTTATTTATGTCCAGCCAACGAGGTGAGTTGGATCGAAAGAAGTTTTATTCATGATATTGCTGATATAAATTATTAATCAATTCTTTATTTTCATGTAATATTATTCTAACGATTGTGGAATATGATGGATATTTATGTTTCGGAACTTGGTTGATATTGATGTGCTTTTGTTTAAATTACGTAATTGTACTTGAAACTTAGTGACATGACATTTGGTTATGAATGATGAGAATTAGTTAAGAATTATTGTTTGAAATGTTATATGATCGTATATGTCTTGTTTGAAATGTCATAGTTGAGGAAATTTCACTAAAAGAGTAATTTAATAAGACTTGATTAATATATGTTTAATTGGAAAAGATATGTTATTGCAATGTACATATTCGATATGAAAGTAATTGTTTTAATTGTTCAATGTTTGTTACAGTTTCACGGCACTGTTTGGAAATAAACTTTCAACATCCGTCTAAACGTTGGATCTTTTGACTTTGTGTAAATAACTTGGTGGCAGTTACAGTGAAACTCGATGGACATTGAATCCTGTCCAACAAGTACCGGTATGCTTAGATGATCGTGTAGATGTATCAAGCTGAGCCATTCGATGTCAACCAGTGCATTCGGTCCCTTCAAGCCATCGGTTAAGGCGCATCGCGGGATATTCGGCAACTGAGTGACGGCTTCAAAACCTTGGAAACACATCTAGATCTACAACGCAACCCAGAACTTTAAAGATGTCAAAGAACCAATGAACGAGAACTAGAACTATAGGCTTAGAATTATAACAATTAATTGAAGTAGACTAACAACGAACTGAAGCAAGAGTTACAACCGGACTAATTTTATTTCATTGCATCTACATGTAAGTCGATCGTATCATGATTCGTCTTCAGTAAGTCATACCATTTTATTTATTTCTTTTTATCAGTTGCAAATGATTGATATAATTCATATATCTCATTATATTTTCTAAATTCAAATTTCGGTCTTTGAGATATTTTGCCGAGAAATTATTTGAATGCATTCTTCTCAATTTTGAAGTTTGATGGAGTATCTGTTACTTGCAATTTAACTCCAGATTATTTTGCAGAAGCTAAATTTCAATCTTTGCTATATGATTCAACAATTTCCATTTCTATGTTGAGAAGTCAGATGTAACTATATATTGTCCATTTAGAATTTCTATGCTTTTTTATGAAGAATATATACAATATGTTCCCTGTTGTGATTCAGCAAGTTGATTATTGAATTAATGCCCTCATCGGTAGCATGGATATTCATGTAGACATAGATAGCATGTCTGTAGAGAATATGCGCCGTTCTGCTCGCATAAAGAAACTAACAGAAAAAGCAATCATGCAAAAGAAAGATGATGAGTTGCAGGGCAAATTTTATTCAGAACACCTTGACCTGCTAACAACCCTAAAGGACACTGATAGATTGCTCTCTTCAGTCCCCATTAACGAAAATGAACTTTCTCTGCGGAAATCTGATATTTCTGCAAGATTCGATTCTCTGCGAAAAGTTGCAAGTGAACTTGAAGAAATTCAAGGCGGTGTGAATGAGGACATAGCCAAGCATTTAGATGAGCTTTCCCCAATTATTGTAGACACAATTTCAAAAATTGTGGTTGCCGTTTCTGAATCACGACGGGAAACATTCATTGAAGCACCCTCTGTTTCAAAGAAGTCTGCTGCGTCTAAGATGTCGAAAATGTCTACAATTTCTTCAAAAAGGGCAGTTGTAGTAGCTGAAGCGGCAGCATTGCAAGAGAAACTTGCTGCTCACAAGCGCCAGAATGAATGCCAGATGGTGTTAGAACGCCTCGAGATGGAAGAAGATGCTCGAAGGAAAGAAGCATCACTCAAGATAGAACAGCTACGAAGAAAACTAGAAGAGGAACGCCTAGAAGGTGAACTAAAGGCACAGGAGGCAATGATAAGAGTGTATGACGAAGTAGAAGATGATGGTGCGTCAACAGATACGATGAGATCGACAAAACAATTGATTAAATCCCCTAATCAAGATGACAAAAGGGTTAAGTCGCAAAAACATGACGCCTCCATCGATCCTCCTCTCACAAAGAGCAAGGCCTTAAATCCTGATTCACCTGTCTTCCAGCCATCTCATTCTTCAAGCGAGGCCCAACAGAATGAAAGTCTAGCAGAAGTTCTCACTCGAACGATGACACTTAGTCGGTTACCAATTCCTGAGCCTCCAGTATTTATGGGTGATCCTCTCCAATATCCTGACTGGCTATCAGCTTTCACAACTTTAATTGAATGTCGTGGAATTCCCTCTGGTGAAAGGATACACTACCTCAGAAAGTACATTGGAGGATCGGCAAGAGAGGCTGTCAGCGGCTTCTTTTTGCTGAGGTCTGAGAAAGCATATGAACAAGCCAGAGAAATACTTGAGAAGCGTTTCGGCAACCCCTTCACCATTTCAGAAGCCTTTCGATCCAAACTTGACTCATGGCCGAGGATCGGCAATAGGGATTCCAAAGGCCTTCAGAAACTTTCAGATTTCTTGCAACAATGTCTTCAAGCATCATCAGAAATCAAAGACTTGGAAATCTTGAATGACATTCGGGAGATGAGCAGAATTTGCATGAAACTTCCGGATTGGATTGTACACAGATGGAATCGCACGGTAGCGAAAGTCAAGAAAGACAATGGCAGGTATCCATCATTCAGAGAATTTGTCTCATTTCTATCAGAAGAAACTGATATTGCCAATGATCCGTATGTTACATATGACACAGTAAAGGCAGGAAAAGACAAGAATCATAACGATGCTTTCCAGATACAGGAAGAAAGCAAGAATCCTACATCTCGTCAACAAAGGACAACCTTCTCTGTAGCCAGCAAGACAAGCACTACCCAGAAGACATGTGTCCTCTGCAAACGGCAGAATCATGGGTTGAATGAGTGCTGGGACTTCAATCAGAAAACTTTGGAGCAAAGGAGAGATTTAGTGAAGAAAGAAGGTCTTTGCTTCGGATGTCTCTCCAAAGGTCATATGTCAAAGCAGTGTCAAAAGAGGGCTGAGTGCAAGAAGTGCAACAAGCGCCACCCAACAAGTCTACACAATGAGACACTAAATCAGCTGTCTACGGAAAGAAAACGTGATCAAAGTGAGGCACAGTCTACTCAGACCAAAGAAGTTACCAAGGAGAAAGAAGCTTCTTGCAACAGAGTCAGGTCAGATGTAGATGTTTCTCTCACATCGATGGTGCTGCCTGTTTACCTATCTAGTTTGGATGACCCTCAGAACGAGATACTAGTATATGCCTTACTAGATACGATGTCGGATACAACATTTATCACAGATAGTATTGGAAATGACCTTCACGTGTCCTCTGAAACTGCGATGTTAAGTTTGACTACAATGACAGATTCCAAGACAATTCCATGTAGGAAATTCAAGAATCTTGTCGTTCGAGGTTTTAAGTCAGCAGTAAAGATACCTCTTCCTGCTGCATACTCCAGGGACTCCATCCCTCTTGATGAAGCTCATATCCCCACAGAAGATACAGCCAACAAGTGGACTCACTTAAACAATATCTCGAACCAGCTCGCACCAAAGCAAGATTGCCCCATAGGTCTGCTCATTGGATACAATTGTGCCCGTGCTCTTGCACCAAAGAATTGCATTCTTGGAAAGAATGATGAGCCATTTGCAGTAGAGACGGAGTTGGGATGGAGCATCGTCGGTGGTTCTCAGAACGACTCCACAGAGAGCTTTGACACGATTGGGCAGACATATCGTACTGTCAATGTGAAGGTAGCAGATCCTAGTCTGACAGACAGTCAGTCTAATGTGAAGTACATTTACAAGACACAGTTAAAGGAAGTTACTGCTGGAGACTTCCTTCAGATGATGGAAAGAGACTTTCATGAATTAGACAGAAAGGAAACGATGTCTCAGGAAGACAAGAAATTTCTAAAGATCATCAAAGATGGAATCCACCAAAGGGATGATGGGTATTATGAAATGCCCTTACCTTTCAAGAAGGGTGAACCTGATCTGCCTGACAATCGGAAAGCTGCTATGAGCCGACTTCACGGATTGAAAAATCAGTTCCTGAAGAGACCAAAGTACCATGAACACTACATGACTTTCATGAATGAGATTCTTAAGCGAGGTGATGCTGAGAAGATTCCCACAGATGAAGTGTCTACTTCAAGCAGTTGGTATATACCACATCATGGTGTATATCACCCTAAAAAGCCGAACAAAGTCAGGGTCGTATTCGACTGTAGTGCTCGATACCAAGGAACCTGTCTGAATGATCATCTTCTACAAGGGCCCGACCTGATCAATCCCCTTATCGGAGTTCTGTGTAGATTTCGCCAAGCACCTATAGCCTTCACTTGCGACGTAGAAAAGATGTATCACCAGTTCCGTGTGACGAAGGAACATCAAGACTATCTCCGTTTCCTGTGGTGGGAGGATGGGGATCTCTCTAAGCCCCCAGTGGATTATCGAATGAAGGTCCATCTCTTTGGAGCCACTTCTTCTCCGGGATGTGCAAACTTTGGGCTGAAGCAAATAGCAGAAGACCACAAAGTCCTTGGTGTAGAAGCTGCAGAATTTTTGAAGAGGAATTTCTACGTCGATGATGGCCTAAAATGTGTATCCTCTGAAGAAGATGCCATTGACCTTATCAAGAAGGCAGTGTCTATGTGTGCCAAAGGTAACCTGCGTCTTCATAAGTTTGTCTGCAACAATCAACGAGTGACAAGCAGTATCCCCGAATCGGAACGAACTGCTGTTGCAAAGACTAGTCTGGAACTCGGTCAACAAGGCTCCACATCAATTGAAAGAGCACTTGGGATACAATGGTGCATCAACTCAGATGAATTCTGTTTCAGACTAACCCTCAAGGATCATCCCCTGACAAGACGCGGAATTCTTGCCACCGTTGCTTCCATTTACGACCCACTTGGTTTGATTGCACCTGTGGTTCTTGTTGGAAGACAGATTGTCCAGGAAATGTGTAGACAAAAGATGGACTGGGACCATCCTGTTCCTGAAGATCTCCGTCCACAATGGGAAAAGTGGAGACTTGAGATTCTGAAACTTCCCAAAGTTACGATCCCTCGTTGCTTCGAACCACAAGACTTTGGGACACCTCAGGAAGTGCAGCTCCACCACTTTTCAGACGCCTCCTTATCAGGATACGGTCAGTGCTCCTATGTGCGTCTAAAGGATGAAAATGGCAAGGTCCACTGCTCCTTAGCCATGGCAAAGGCAAGAGTGACTCCTCTAAAGCCAACAACAATCCCAAGGTTAGAACTCCAGGCAGCTACCTGCTCCGTGAGAATTGCTAGTATCCTAAATGATGAACTTGACTACGATTCTCTCACGCACCACTTCTGGACAGACTCAAAAGTTGTTCTTGGCTACATATACAACGAGACTAGGCGCTTCCATATGTATGTTGCCAATCGTGTTGAACGCATACTTCAGACTTCATGCCCAGAACAATGGAATTATGTATCCAGTGCTGAGAATCCTGCTGATCATGCTTCTCGAGGATTGACGACAGAAGAAATGCTATCATCCAACTGGCTTACAGGACCTACCTTTCTTTGGAAGAGTGAGATTCCTACACAGGATGTCGATGTTGAGGTTTCTCCTGACGATGTTGAAGTGAAATCAGCAGCTACTGTTCATGTTACACAGGTAGAGAACTTCACATCTTTCGAAGATAGATTGACTCGATTCTCCAGTCTTCATAATGCAGTGTCAGCAGTTGCAGTGATAGTAAAGTGCTGCTACAGAAAGAAGGACCTGAGCATTGATGAAGTAGAAGCAAGACGAATAGCGGAAAGGAATATTATCCGTGCAATTCAGAAAGAAGCATTTCGTGAAGAAAGGAAGCAAATCAAGTCAGATCCCTCAGTCGGTTCAAAGTCCAACTCATTGAAGCAGCTTGACCCTTTCCTTGATAATGACAATCTTCTACGGGTGGGAGGTCGGTTGAAAAAGGCCGAGATGATGTATGGTGCGAAACATCCTATCATCCTACCAAAGCGAAGCCATCTATCCAACCTCGTTGCCTTGCACTATCATCAAAGAACTGCACATCAAGGAAGAAATCTGACCATCAATGCCATTCGTTCCAGTGGATATTGGATCATTGGTTGCAGGAGTATTGTCTCATCTCTAATCAGCAAGTGTGTAATCTGTATCAAATCCCGAGGCAAGCCAAGAGGACAAAAGATGGCCGATCTACCTCAGGATAGAGTAGAGCCTTCTCCTCCTTTCACCTACTGTGGACTTGACTGTTTTGGTCCCTTTACTATCAAGGAAGGAAGAAAGGAGATAAAGCGATATGGGCTCATTCTTACCTGTATGGCTATGAGGGCCGTACATATCGAAATGCTAGACGATCTGTCCACCGATGCATTTCTCAATGGACTAAGATGTTTCATTGCTATCCGGGGAAATGTTCGCCTCATTCGTTGTGATCAAGGATCTAACTTCATTGGAGCCAAGCATGAATTGAAAAAAGGCCTCCGTGAATTAGATGGAGATCGCGTTGCCACTCAATTACTGAAACTTGACTGTGAATTCAAGATGAACCCTCCTTCTTCAAGTCACATGGGAGGAATCTGGGAACGACAAATCAGGAATGTCAGAAATGTTCTCGATGGAATATTAGAACAGTCAGGAACTCAACTAAATACATCCTCTCTTCGAACGTTCCTGTACGAAGCTATGGCTATCATCAATAGCAGGCCATTGACAGTTGAAGATCTGGAATGTGCGGATGGTCCACTCCCCTTGACTCCGAATCATGTCTTGACCATGAAGTCAGGTATTGTGATGCCCCCACCAGGAAAATTTGAGAGAGAAGACCTCTATCTCTCAAAAAGATGGAGACGTGTGCAATACTTAACAAATCTCTTTTGGATTCGTTGGAAGAAAGAGTATCTTCACACCCTCCAAACCAGGAAGACCTGGCCAAAACAACAGCGAAACTTCGAGGTAAATGACATAGTCATGCTACAAGACGATGGTCTTTGTAGAACACACTGGAGTATAGCCAAGGTTGTTCAGACTTTCGTAAGCGATGATGGCTTTGTTCGTCGAGTTAAACTTCTCAAGGCAACTCCGGACTTAGACAAGAATGGAAAACCTCTCCAAAAGAGAACTGTGCTTGAAAGACCTGTCCACAAGCTGATCTCCTTAGTCCCTAACTCCGACTAAGTTTACCCCTTTGACTCTTTCACTGATATCATTTTGTCTTATGGTTGTTATATATATATATATACATATTTACATAGAGACAACCCTTTTTATTTGCCTATCTTTGAGTGACTTGTGTAAGAGATTTCTTACCTGATATTTATGGTGATTATATTTTTTGCTATTGATTGTACTTTAATGTGTTTTATTCACATTCTGGATATTATGTGTGTATCTATACATATATATAATATTCAAAACAAAAATCAAAAAAAGAAAAAAAAAAAATCAAAGAAGATTTTTGGGTGGGAGTGTGGCTGCCCCCAATCTCATGTTGGCAGCTTCCCGCGCCCCTTGTGGATGCGCGTTTTTTACTTTATTGTCTACGCGCTGCGCTAATTAGTTTTAAGTCTCTTTACCATTGATTCTTCCGATAATTAAAGATAATTCTTTGTTTTTACATTATTTAAATTGTTAATCGAACGAATTGGATCATAATTCTTGTGTATAATAGTAGTTTATATTTTCCAACACTTTTCGGTCTAACTTGCCAATTCAGTGTAATTATAAAACATATTTTTCTTGATTATATTTTTATGATATCAATGCGCGCAAAGTGCCATGACAACCCAAAATAACTATTTTCTTGATTTTGTCACTTTGCTGTTATTTGACCTATAGAAGGAGACTTTTGTTTACGGCTCCTCTGCAAAATCTGTTTTAACATTACTGCCATGCAAACGTTATTTATGTCCAGCCAACGAGGTGAGTTGGATCGAAAGAAGTTTTATTCATGATATTGCTGATATAAATTATTAATCAATTCTTTATTTTCATGTAATATTATTCTAACGATTGTGGAATATGATGGATATTTATGTTTCGGAACTTGGTTGATATTGATGTGCTTTTGTTTAAATTACGTAATTGTACTTGAAACTTAGTGACATGACATTTGGTTATGAATGATGAGAATTAGTTAAGAATTATTGTTTGAAATGTTATATGATCGTATATGTCTTGTTTGAAATGTCATAGTTGAGGAAATTTCACTCAAAGAGTAATTTAATAAGACTTGATTAATATATGTTTAATTGGAAAAGATATGTTATTGCAATGTACATATTCGATATGAAAGTAATTGTTTTAATTGTTCAATGTTTGTTACAGTTTCACGGCACTGTTTGGAAATAAACTTTCAACATCCGTCTAAACGTTGGATCTTTTGACTTTGTGTAAATAACTTGGTGGCAGTTACAGGGGGGGGGGCACCAAACTCCCAAACCTACGAAACAAAGAGTATATATTCATAACTATTTCAATATTGATGCTAACGTAAATGCATAAACATGAATTCAAACACTACATGTTCCTCAGCTAGATGGCTGTCGATAGCTGGCCTAGCCGCACCAGGCGCGCTCCGCCCGGCGGTCGGCGTCGTCGTCCTGTGTCGATTTCAAGAGCTAGCCAAGGTATGTCGGCAAGGCCGAAGACAACAGCCTCTGCCCCCTGACAGCTGATCTATTGCAGATTGTATAACGCTTCATGATATGGACTGAAAAGTTGTAATCATCATCAGTGTGAGTATTAGCGCATAGTGATACTGGTAGATGGGGTAGATAACTAAAGATTTTATAATTAAAATATGATAAGTGGGACATCGACACTACTCTCGAATTGGACATGTGGGACCGAAGTGAAGAGCAAGTCCCCGGCCCCCTAGCTCCCTGGCGAGGAATTTACCGTTTGCCCAGGAAGGGGGACGCAATGCGTAATGGGATCGAAAAGGGGGTTAGCTAAATTGCCCCCTTTTTGATTCCATAGTGCATTGCAGTTCTGATTAGCGATAAACCATAATTAATGGGCAAGACTTCCATATGTCCCCTCCACTAAAATTGAAAAAAAAATATGGAGGTTTATCAAGAATTATCTAAGAATCATATCTAAGAGATTTAAGAAGGAAAAGTCGGATACATACCAAAATATGGCTTTATTCCGTCAAAAATTCGAGTGCGTGTAATTCCAAATGGCATCGGTTTATTTTCTCAGAGGGTGTGTGTGAATGGCGAGTTCTCAAGTTGGGGTCATGTAGAAAGCGGAATTCCGCAAGGGAGTGTCCTTGGCCCTGTGTTATTTTTGTTATACATGTACATCAATGATCTTCCAGACGTTGTTACTGAAAGTAATGTTTATCTTTTTGCTGATGATACCAAGCTATTCAAGTTTATAAGAGATCAGAATGATTGCAATTCACTCCAGAGAGATCTTGACCATCTGAAATGCTGGTCAGAAAAATGGCTGCTGAAATTCAACCCCAAAAAATGTAGTGTACTCTCTATTGGTAACACGCAAGACCAGCAGGAAGCTTTTCCATACACTTTAATGAATGATGCGCTTGAACATGTCACCACCGAAAGGGACTTGGGTGTTGTAATTGATGATAAACTCAGCTTTGAAGAACACATGCAATCAAAAATAAACGAGGCCAACAGGCTTATGGGCTTGATCAGACGAACTTTTTTTTATCTTGACAAAAATAACTTTGCTCTGTTATATAAGTCGCTTGTCCGACCACAAGTTGAGTTTGCCCATGCTGTGTGAAACCCTATACTGAAGAAACATATACATGTATTAGAGAACGTACAAAGAAGGGCAACAAAATTAGTCCCTGAATTAAGGAAGCTTTCCTATCCACAACGACTTAAATGGTTAAAAATCCCAACTCTGGCATATCGAAGAGTTAGGGGTGATATCATTGAAACATATAAACACTTTAATAGTTATGATCAATGTACAAAACTTAATCTAGAAGAAAAATATAGTGAACATACCAGGGGTCACAGTAAAAAATTGTTCATACCAAGGACAAAGACCCAAAAATATAGGAATTCTTTTTATGTTAGAATACGTAAGACATGGAACAGCCTAAGTAATGATGTTGTCACTGCCCCAAGTGTGCACAGTTTTGAAGCTGCCCTGGATAGATGCTGGAAAAATGAGCCAAATAAAATATGACTACGAAAGCCCTGTTCCCGGAAGTGAGCCAGCCATCTTGAGGAGGAAAAACCTAGAACTGAATACAGAGGTATAACATGCCTACATTCAGAAACTTCCCTAGGTATCCCTAGGTTTAGTCAGAAAAATAAATACCCAATACTTTTTATTATTACCTTATTATTTTATTATTATTATTATTACCGGATCTACTGGAAAAATGCAATTAATTATGCAGTCGTGTTTCCAGGTCTATCACTGTTGCTATCTCAATCTAGATACTCTTGGAGAGTAGACTAGTCGTAATATTGGTTGATAATTGTTATGAAACCCAACGCTTTCAACAATTCCTGCTAGCTCAGTGAGTAAGGCGACAGACTGGAGATGCTTCGTTCTGCAGCGAGAGGTTCGAATCCAAATCCAAATCCATAATTTATTGTTCGAAATAGACATGAAATAAAATACTCCGAAAATTTGCTTTGCCCAATTGATCGTGGGCCCGGCAGCCACCGTGCAGCGCCAGATCGACGAGGCTCTATCCCTTTAATTGTTGAACGCCAAAGAGGGTAGCAGCAACTCCCATCTTTTAACGTCTTTTGGTCTGACGCGGCCGGGGTTTGAACCCCCGACCTCCCGGTTGTGAGACGGACGCTCTACCAACTGAGCCAACACACCGGAATCCAAGTTCCCACCGGAAATAAGAAGAAAAAACAGAGAAAGACAGAAGGGAGTTTTGGGAAAGTAATTTTTGAAATTAGTGGAGGGGACATATGGAAGTCTTTCCAATTAATGATCTGCAACCGTCCTCACTGGCTTCAATCTCTATCAACCCAGAGCCAGAGGATGCTCCTGTCTCAGAGTCCTACGTTGGATAGAGATTGAGAGTGGAGGTCATTCTAGCGTGTGCTTATTATTAAGTTTAGTAAATAATTTTCAAATCTTATTATTTGTTTTTTTGTGAGATATACTTACAAGTCATGATGTAGGCCTATGACTCTACCTTTTCTTGTTCAAAACTTACTATTGTCATCGTATTGACATCAAATCATTTTTCACTAATTAATTTCAGATTGCCAAGACCTTGGAATCCTCCACATGAATTGTATGGGCCCAAAAGACTGGGGATTGAAAGGAGCAAACCAACCAACCAAGAGAACCCTGAGTCCTGATAATTTTCTGAGTCTTTACAATCTCGCGTGCATGAAACCATGCTCACAAAAAAATGGATCCGGGTTATTGTCACAGTCGTACTGTTTGTGGTACTGGTGAGAGTCTACATAAAGAGGAGAACAAGGAAAGAAGAGAAAGGTTTAGAGTTGGAAATAAAGTTCCCAGCACTTGTGAGAGGAAGAAGGTTTGACAATTGGTTGATATGATTGGGATATGTAATTGATTTTTATTTCAGATGTGTAATAATATTATGTATGATTAAAAGCAGCTTGTAATGTTACCATCCGAAAAAAGTAATCAGAGCTTGAATCTCTGCAAGGGATGTGAGAAGTGGATCGAGGAGGGGGGGTCCTAAATCTTACCTAGACAAGCATGATATTATCAACAAATGGAATTTGAAGGGAAAATTTTGACTTAGAAATTGAAGTTCTATTAGACATAAAACAGAATTGATGGCTTCATTGTCAGTTTAATATATATGGTTATAAATAGACATCAATACATTTGATTTTTTTGATTTATTAAGAATGAATTAATGACTTCATGTATGAGTTAATACATGAACAAAAGAATGTTCTCAATTCTACTTTTGATAAGAGAAGAGTTCAGAATGTTTGCAAGTTGTTTTCTTTATTATGCTTCTATTTAAATATAAATAATCATTGTTTATAATGGACTGAAAGTAATCATTTTAATCTAAATGCATACCAGAATATAATGTTTTTATAAAAAAGGTGTTCCTTTGCTTTTTTTTCTTTACAGTGGTGCAAAGAAAAGAATTCCACCAGACTACAATTACACCACAGTATTTAATGACAAATATTCCTTCTCTAATGGAAAAAATGCAAATGGGAGCAGCTTGATTCAGGATTCTTGGAGGTCCAGAAAGTTTGTTAACCCTGTTGACCCAAAGGTCATTGACCCCGAGGCAGAGGCTACCATGTGGATGGAGATTACCAACCATTCTGCTCCTCAAATTGAAGAGATGAGGGCGCTTGTTCACAAGCGCTGGACGGCAAATAGAGAGGGCCTCTTGAAATTTAGGTGACTTGAGCTGTTGTTTCAAACTTGTTCATTATTATAACCTCAGTTGTTGAGGGATGAACAAGTAATTCTTTCACTTCATAAAAAGAAAATTCAAAGGCTTTATTTTCTTATAATTTGATTCTCTTGTAGAAAAAAAGATGTGTATATAAAGTCAGAGGAAGACTATATATTTGATGTTGGTTTAATTCAGAATTTTGTACAGATATACTCTCTTACATGGATGTTATTAATATTTCTTTTAATTCAGAGCAAGGTCCTTATGTGATTATTAAGATGTTAATTTCAAGTTTTCAACCTTTGTTTGTACATTCCACTGTCAGACCCTGTTACGAAATGATCTAGATTGGTTGTGACCATTGACCTTTACTATCTTCATTGCAGACAACAACTTGAAGAATTCAAGGCCAGTGTTATGAATGCTACTCTGACCCAGAATAACACTCGACCGGGACAGAAAATAAGATACTCCCTCAACCGAGATGCCTTTGCTAACATTACATCAGAAATCTTCAGTTTTCTTCCCAAGGTAAACATGTGTCCTATTTTCTACTCACTAAGTACAGGCAAAATACTTGCTGATGGCCATTTTAATACTCATGCAGAATATCAACTCCTATTACTATTTCCCGACAGTGCTTCTTTTCATACTCACTTTGCGATGCAAAACAGTTTTGGGAAAAATATCAGATTCAAATGTGTTGGTGATATCAGTGCTTGGGGGCCGACCTTAGACTTTAGAAAGTGCGCAGTGATCTCTTTCTGTGATTGCTTGTGGCAAGGGCGATGCTCTTTCTGTTTGGTTGGGACTTACTTCTTCCATTGAAGCTGAAACCATTTTTATTCACATTTTGACAATTTTTTAATTTCCTCCCTAGTCATGCATTGAATGATTAGGGTAGTATCTGATTATTTGTGTCAACTTTATTTATAAACATGTTTTGTTTTTGTCATGAGTGGGCTGAAATTGGGCATTATTTTTTGTGGCACTTTTGCGAATGTGATTAATTTCTTTGCTTTAATACCATGCAATATTTTTCTCAATGTACAGGAGGGAATGTGTCTCAGATATACATGTATACATATTGATTATGAAATAATGGCTTGATTTTTTTTACCTATACTGTCAAAATAGGAGCCTCAACAAAATATTTCCTTTATCAGGGTATGCATCTTGAACAATAAATCACACTAAGTATTGTATGGCAGACTTAATTGTTAATAAATTAGTCACTAATTTGTGTGGAGTATTTATGAGAAAACACATCCTGGGACGTGAATGAATAAATCTGCTTAAAAACTGAAATTATCACCAACAGTAATCATTAACATTGACACCAAACCAAGCTAGTTCAACCAACTAGAAAAAACGATAAACATGCCAATGAAAGCTAGGAAAATCCATTTAAAGACGAGAGCCATGACACCCCAGAATCTATCTTCCAAGTGTGTGTGGCATGGTAGGAGATTAATGTTCATGTCTGTTTTCATCTTGGTCTGATTCGCAGGAATCTCTGTTTTCAAAGGTCAAGTTTCCAAAGTGTTCTGTGGTTGGTGCTAGTGGGATATTGGTAAACAGTAAATGCAGTGAACAGATAGATAATGCAGACTTTGTCTTCAGGTAATGTTCAGAACTTGTCTTTTCAGTTCAAGGTCTCCTTTCCACAATACTGTTGTTATCAATATCGAAAGCTAGAATACACGTGTGTAATATGCTATATTTGCTCTCCAATCAAGTGATGCTATGTCATAGTTTAATGATAGTATCATAGAGCTTGCTATTGATATGTTGTAATGAAACAGGGCTCTTGTTAGTAAATATAATTTTCCTAAATGTATGTCAGTTGAATCAATATTTTATCGCATTAATGCTTTTTAAGCATAAACAAAATAAAGTGCCATATAATCTTGTCTCTATGATCAAATGTAAAATATTAATGCACAGTTATAATGCTAGAAATCCTGACAATTATGTTGAAGAATGTAAAAATACAGCATCTTCCTTTTCATTTAAATTCAAAAGACCTTGCATTTGGAATTCTCTTTCCTGTAACATAAAACAGATTTCATATTGAAATTCCTTTAAATCCAAGCTGGAAAACATTCTTTTCAACCATTCAACATCTTAGTTTAATTTATCCCATCATATATCCTTTTTATTATATGTTTATTTTATCATTACAAGTCTTGAATTTTATATTTTACTGTCCATAGGGACTGCCTCGACAGATCCTTTGCTGTGTTCTTTTGCAGCTTCCCATATCATGTTCATTTTTATGCATGTACTGTAAATAGCCTTTTACAATCTTAGCTTCTCCTTTTTTTTTTATCTTACTTGTATCTTACTATGTATTTTTCTTTTTTGCTATTTTTTATATGCGCAATGTATTTTGATGGACTTGAATAAATCAATAAATGAAATAAAATATACCAGGATTTGAGTAAGTATTGCGGGAATTATTTGTCTGAGGTTCGACTGGCATTACTATTTTGCCAGCACAACCGAGGATGAATAATTCCCTCTATGCTTTCGAAATAAGGACGTGGTATATATGTTTTATATCCTACTTTGCTGTTTGAACCAATCACTGTAGACCATTTAATGTACATGTATGTAGGCAGAGCTGCCAAGTAGTATGGATTTTCCGTATTTTGTATTGAAAAATGAGAAGAATACTGATGGTTTGATGCAAAATACTGATTTCTCAACTTTCAGTTTTATGTGTTGTCCTATGGTATTTCTTCGAAAATACTGATTTCTTCACCAAAACACTGATTTTCAGCTTTAAAAATGCTGAAATGTTCTTGTTCAGGTTGGCAGCTCTGTGTAGGATATAATTCCCTATTTCCCTTCGAACCTAGTTTTGAAAATATTTCTCATCATAAAGATGATACAGGTAAAATCTTTCAGATTCTCCCCTTCAATTCAGGACCCTTTTTCAATATTCTCTTGTTATTGTTAAACAGTAGAAGTTAAAATCTCTGAAATTTGATTCAAAGAATAGGATAATTAAAAAGTGTACATATTTTTATCTGGACCCTTCCCTGGTGTTAAGGGGGGGTATTTTAAGACCCCTTTTTGAATGATTATTTCATTAAGTTTAAATGGGTTTCACAGAGCTGCCAAGTGGTACTGGTTTTCAGTATGAATTATTACTGGAAAATGAGAAAGAAATACTGGTGGTTTCATGCAAATTACTCATTTCTAAAGTTTCAGTTTATGTTTTGTCCTATTGTATTTCTGTGAAAATACTTATTTTCTTACCAAAATACTGATTTTCAGCCTTAAAAATCCTGAAATGTTCTTGTTCAGGTTGGCATCTCTGGTTTTGTCCACCTTTGATGATACGCAATATGATTTCTGATTACCCAATTGGTTGCATATTTTTGTTTTAATAGATGTAATCTGCCAGATCTGAAAGGATTTGAGACGGATGTTGGAATGAAATCAAACCTTACTACAATAAACACAATATCAATCATTGCTAAAAGGTAAGTCAAATGTAGATTGCTTTCAGAGATAAATGTTTAAAGAGGAAAAAGATACAAATGCTCTGCAAGTGGCCATTATATGATTGTAAATATATTTCCTACATTTCATTTTGTATAGGTATAATTTCATGCAGACAATAAGTGACAGTAAGAAGTTCATCCGGACATTGCAAGATTTCCATGGTTACCTGTGGATGCCCTTATTTGGACTCAAATCAGGATTGTCATACAGTATGAGAGTAGCAAGGCTCCTTCACCAGTCCAAAGACATTCCAAACTTAAAGCTCATTATTGGCAATCCGGATCATTTTTCTGCAGTCCAGGACTTTTGGAGGACCAGGTTTCTCAGTACAAGAATAAGCACAGGTTTGTCATTGTATCTATTGTATCTATTCTATTCTATTCGATTTTGTTAAATTCAGTAGTTATCCAATGCCTATGATAAAAGAATACGGAGTATAAACAGGAATAATGGATATATGAAAGGCAAGAAAATGCACAGAAGTCAGAAAGACAATCCAAACAAACAGATAACAATACGAGGCTAATATGTTATGAATTTTTACCAATTTCAATATTGGACAACTTGAGTGGTATTCTGATTATTAAACCAAGGTTTAAAGATAAATGCTAGTTTTGGTAACGATATCAAAATGAGTTCGTACAGAATCCAATGAAATGACCACCAAAGTGTCTGTTTGTATAAATAAAACGCATGTGCCAAAGGATTCTGGAAGAAATTGTGTAATTGCTGAGAAATCAGCAAATAAGCACAGGATTCAGGTAGAGCGTCGGGCTCGACGCTCTAAGCAATAATTATACATTGTCCCACGTGCGCTTATCTGTGTTGGGGATCTTTGGTGTGAACATTTTTCAGCGTAGATTTCAAGATTTCACGAAGTTCAGTTAATGTAATTGTACCAGATCTAGATCCTTGATGATCACAATTAAGCCTTGTTTTACAGACTTTCTCATGAAATCAGTGTTTACTGCAACTACTGAAATTTCTCTTTAACCCTAGTCTAAACAATAATTTTAAACCACAATTCTATGGAATGCTAGCTTCAAAATACTTCTTCTATATTCATAGATATTATGTACCAATTAGCTCATTAAAATTCTTTGTATTTGTGTATTTGCATTTTCTACCCATTTCACAGCTCAAATAATTTTTTGACAACTTTTGTGGTGAGATAACAATGATGCTTGATGAGTGAATAAGTTGACAAGTGGCACTCCATGAAAGCATGGTCTAAGTTAACCCAGGAGTAAAACCATGGCTATCAGAACACCATCCCTCGTGTTTATTGTTGGGGGCATAATTATGCTGTCTTCTACCTTTAAATCGGAGGATTGCATTCTTACTTGGTGCTGTTAAAGGTCACAAACAATCAACATGTATATTAAAAAGAAAAAGGTCCAAATTTTTTGTAAGATTTATATTTTCTACTCCAGTGCATTTCTCATTATTTAACCTTTGCCAAAGTTTTAGACAGGTATATCATGTTAACCATGTGTGTATTTAGCGAACATTGTACAGTGAATTAAAGTGAAGTGCTCTCTATTGTCTACGTCCAGCCTTGCACATGTGTAAAGGTTCATGGATAGATTAATTAAATGTGTTCTGTGACCATATACAGATGCTACCTAGATTTGCAATTGATTCAATCTAAACTCAAACTGAGATTGATCTCAAATTGCGTAACGAAGAGATAACAAGTAAGATCAAGCTTAATTTGATTTTTATTTTAATATATAAATATTGCAACTCTTTCTAAGATGGGAACTCGAACTTTCCATCAATTGTGTGCTCATTTCTTTTGCAGGTTTATATGTTGTCACCCTGGCTCTCTCCGTCTGTGACGAGACCAACCTGTATGGATTCTGGCCATTCTCCAGGGATTTGAACCTCCGTCCTTTAAAGTACCATTACTACGATGACCTTGATGGACCCCTCGCTGTACATAGCTTCACTGAGGAGTTCAGCACAATGCTCAATATGCACAAAGATGGCCTCTTAAGAATGCACTTTGACAAGTGCTCTTGAAGCGATTAGGACGTTGCTTTGGTCATGCAGAGGATGTCCATCACAGTAAGTCATTGATTGTTTGGCAGAAGGGAAGGAAATCAAACATCAAATTTCCTTCTCTTTTTTCTTACCTAGCTCTTTTTTTAAAGGGCTATTCAGTACTTCATTTCAGATGTTGTAAAGGAAAACTGTATCTGTTACTATTTTCCACAATGATGTGATTTGATTTGATTTTGTGATTGAAGTTACTAATGTTTTGAAAAGCTTTTAGATCTATGCACACTCACCGTAACATTAATGACCCATGACCATTTCAAATATGCATGAAATTATTGCTAGTGTAACTTTCTGCATATACTTGCGTGTGTGTGTATTTGAGTTTTGTCAGACATGTATCGATCAGATATGATTGTTAACATCTGGGACCGACCTTTAAACGTCACCATCCGAAAGACGTGACCAGGGCTCGAACCTCTGCATCAATTTGTAACTTCCCCCACAGCTTGGATTACAGGCGCACGCCACAACGCCCAGTTTATATACTGGCAGTCCATGGTTGTACTATTTAACATGATCTTTCTTAACTTTGATTTTAGTACATGTACTTTTGAACTCATGAACAGAAAATCCAGAAAGTTTGAAGAGTCATTTTTGAGATGTCCTGATAAAGTGGATTTTGACATGGCTTGTGAGATTGTTCAAACACGACAAATTCAAATTCGTTTTAGATTACATGTACATGTATCTTGTACTGGTGATTTTGATCCTAAGAATGGGTTTGCATCCAGTTGTGTATATCAACAATACACAATTTGCACTGGCGCATAGCAGTGTCCGCTGCTATCTGAGTTGCATCAAGAGAAAATACAAGTTGAATATCATCCGCATAAATATGGTAGTCAGTTATGTGATGGAATATAACTTGACGCTATCCAATCAAATAAATTAAAAGAAAAAAAAACACCTTGTGGTACACTATGAGTCAGAGATACTGGTGATTTGGATCCTAAGAATGACTTTGCATCCAATGAATAATGTTAGCATAAATATGGTAGTCAGTTGTGATGGAATATAACTTGACGCTATCCAATCAAATAAATTAAAAGAAAAAAACACCTTGTGGTACACTATGAGTCAGAGATACTGGTGATTTGGATCCTAAGAATGACTTTGCATCCAATGAATAACGTTAGCATAAATATGGTAGTCAGTTGGGATGGAATTTAACATGCTGCCATCCAATCGAATAAATTGAAGAAAAAAGCCTTGTGGTACACTATGGGTCAGAGATAAAGCAACTGATTTATGCATACAGTCTGTGAATAGGAAGAAAGATGGGATTCAAAGCACTTGAATGAATTTTCAATCAGTCAACCTGAGCTTTCAGTAACTGGTGGTTTGAGAGTTGCGTGTACCAGTCAAAAGTACTCTACCGTTGACCCTGCATGTTTTACACACTTAAACAAGGGCAATTGATGATGGCTATACATCCTCATTTTGCATTTGGACCCACCTGTGCTAAAGGATTTTTACATGTATGTTTGTTATATTTTTTAGATTGTTCTTTTGGCCTGATGTTGCTATCATAAATTGATGAAAAGTGGCCCATGAATGCCACATAATAAACCATAATTAAATAATGTGACAATAGTGGAATGAGCAGTCAACCCAAACCAAATATAGCTAGGATATAGCCAGGGGCCGAAGCCACTTGCTCCTGGGACTGAAACAGGGTTTCCCCCTTCAGAGCCTGTACGGATGCATGCTAGGTTTGTCATCCCCATAGGGAGCTTGGCGAGCTAGGAGCCAAGTTAGACAAGCTAGTAACCTTGACTTCTAACCTCCCCACTTCATCAAAAGCCTCTTCACATTTTTCTCATTTACTTTGTAAATCAGTGAAATATGTGTCAAGTATATATTTTTTCTGTTCTCACATTGAAATTTGTTAAATTTCAGGCCAAAATGCCAATGTTTTTAGGTGCATGGCCAATTTTTTTTTTTGGGGGGGGGCAGGGTTTATACAATTAGTAATGCACAAATGGGAAACAAATAATGAACATTCATTTCATTTCATTTAATGGTATATTCAACAGACATGTATCGCAGTAAACAGACATGGTAAAAAATACAGAGAAATTATTCACATACATGTACATGTAGAATTTGCACAGTTAAGTATTGATAAAAATGAATAAATAACAGAAGAATACATTATAAATTCATAAAATTGTTCATAATAAAACTCTTAAAACACAATAAGTTAATGGTTATTTTCAACAAATGAATTCACAATTGCTAAGCATGTAGATTAAAGGTTTAAGAATTTTCAAATTACTTCTGTTGAGATTTGTAATATTAAGCACATGTACAAGATTAGGGAGGGCACTGTTTCTAAATCTGTATGTCTTGCATTTGAATTCATTATATTTGTTTGCATTTCGAAGAAAATCATTATTTCTTTGAGGGGGTAGCCAAATCCGACATAAATCATTTTTTTTCAAAAGAAATAGCAAAATCCTGAGTAAGTTTGTCTCTTCGGGATAATAGAATTGGTAATCCTAGCTCAACCAAATACCAATGCATCAATGAACTGTAATTTGATATTCAACAAGCTCTTTTTTGTATAGATTCCAAATCATTTGGCAGCAAAGGTTTCCAAAACCAACAAAATGGGCATTGAGGCAAGAGCATCCAAAGCCCTCACCCATAGCGGCCCTTGATTATTCAAAGGGTACATAAAGAGTATATTGTTTGATATTTCAATGTTACAAACTTGATACCATTGATTTACTGAATAGTGTAATGCTAAGGAGGTTCCACTTTTGTGCTTTATCAAATGTAAAGGTTCCACTTAATAGTGTAATAAAATGAAATGAAATAAATAAAGCACTTAACTCTATCTGGCATCCAAACCATACATGGACTCTGCTTCACCTCATGTGTTTCAAAACAACTCGAAATTTCTGTCAAGTCGATATTTATTACTAATGCCTTGTCAATGCGCTTTGTGTGTACTATGATATGTAATGATAATGATACTGTGTATCAACATTCTACTTTTGTATTGTGGTGATGGGAGAGGGGTAATGTTGCAATATCTATTTTAAATTCCTTTTGCCTATGTAACATACCCACGTCAGTTTGCACTTTTTATCTAACACCTTGACATTGCAGTAACTTCTCAAGGCATTTCTCCCTGCCATACATGTATATATTCATATGAATCGTTTGTGAATTACATTATAAGGAAAAGGAATGGACTTTCATTGGCCTTCATTGCATCTGGTTTGTTGTCATATTGCATGAAGTAGTGGTGATTTTGCTGTTTAGTTTTTTTTTTACCATGCCACATCAAAAATAGAAAGGGGATGGGGTATAGAAATAAAGAAGAAAGAACAAAGGATATTGGAAAGAGAGGGCTTGGTTATAGAATGATTTCGTGCCCCTATTTCTCATTGAAAACAAAAAGAGATATCACCGTTATATACCGTAGGTTATTTGACCCATACCAAAATATTCTGGTGATGCCCCCATTTGTAACCTTAACCTCAAACGATCTCTTTTAATGAAAGGGGTATCATAACAAAATATTAAAAAATCAAATTCAAATACGAGCTTATGTGTCTCCCAGCGCATCCCAAATAAAATCTCATCACAGACGCCATGATGATGATTGTCAACTTCACTTATACTCAGTAAAGTTTACTTATTTTGAAAGCCCAATCAATCAATGTATTTGTGCTATGCAAGATCATATATTTAGAAGGGAGGCTTACACTTCGTAATTCCGAAGGTTCTTTATTCCGAACGCTCGTAATTCCGAAACACGTAAATTGCCTATACCTCGATGTTTGTCAATTCAAAAACGTAAAAGGGTTCGTTAATCCGAACATTCGCGGCGTTATTCCGAAGGTTCGATAATCCGAAAACTAAATAAGGTTTGATGTTCCGAAGGTTTGTTAATCTGAAAACAAATAAAGTTCATCTCTCCGAAGGCTCGTTAATCCGAAAACAAAATAAAGTTCACTGTTCTGAAGGTTCGTTAGTCTGAAAATGAAATAAGGTTCGTTAATCATTTTGTTTTCGGACTAATGAACCTTCGGAATTACGAACCTCATTTCGTTTTCGGATTAACGAACCTTCAGAACTACGAACCTCACTTCGTTTTCGGACTAACACACCTTATTTCGTTTTCACACTAACGAAACTTCGGAATTACGAACCTTCGGAAATACAAACCATGGGAATAACGAACCTTCGAAATAATGAAGCTTCAGAACTAGGAATGTATGCGGGAATATCCGGGTTTACCAATAGGTGCCTAACATGAATGTTACTTGTTGGTTGCATGGAATTGTTCTTTGTCAGACATTGTATCTGTACTGTAAGAATATATAAGAATTTATTTTCCATATATACCTCAGAGAACCTTGTATATGATAGGAAAGAGGTTATGTGCTTGATGGAAAATATTTTTTTCCCCATAATGTCTTGAAGGAAAGTGAACAAATTTGGCGATGATAGTGCTTCATATACATGTACATATTAACTTGGGTATGTATGTTTGCCTACAATCCTCCAAGCCACTATTTATCATCAATAATAGAGTGTGCTCAAATCAAGGGGTAAACCATTTTCCTGTTCTTGTTTCATATGAAAGTTGTAAATGATAATTAAAAAAATATGCTGTGCAATGCAACATTCATTGGACACTTGTAAAAAAAAATGGTGATTTGCCATAAATTTTATGTTTAGATAGATTCAAGTGAACAACTTGTTTTTAACCTTTACAGTAATACATTCTTTGTAGTGATTTTTTTTTTACGAGCCCTTGAAAACTTTAATTTACTTTACTGATACTAGCTTATCAGGTATAACAATACATGTAGCAACAGCAAAATTACCTTGCCTTCATGTTTTAATGTGTAATATAATATAATGAATCATTGTAATCTGCAACTCCTGTAAAAAGCTTAGATTGCGGCAACATTTAAATGCTGTCAAATTGTTGCAATATTAGAATAGCAGTTATACTCATTCCATCTCAAATAGTAATTTCAGTGTACTAGGACTCATATTTTTACTATTTATTTTGAATTAATGAAATGTCATATTTGCCATTTGATAATATGCTTTGCAATATTTGCAATCAGTACTAATAAATCTAATTTTAGGAGGAAAGTGAACTGTAATTATTACATTTTTCAGTGTACTTCTTGATTCCAATTACAAGGCATAATGTTTTTGACTAAAATAATGTTAATTATCAGTTGATCTGATAATAAATTTAATGAAGAATGGTAAGTCTAGATTTTGATTTTCCTTTGACAAAATTATTTGATTTGGTAAAAAATGAAGTTTATTACCTCGATTTGAGTTCATATTAAAAATTTTATCAAATTTTTTTTGATTAATAAAAAAACCTGACATTTTTCATTTACCCTACATGAACATGTATGATAATATCCATTTTATATCACAATGATAAATTCTTGTTAGATACTTTTTGTATGGTTGTGTTTTGACTTGAAATACACACATGTTTGTGTGCAAATTTATGATATCCCATCCACTCCCTCTTAGTGTCATAATCTATCAGTATTTTTTAATTTATTACATTTATCAATATAATATATGATGCTTTCTATATTTGTACATGTATTTGACGTATTATGTCTAAATTATGAAAATTTTAGATTTTAGTGTGACGATAGTTAGGCCTATGCAGTGTATGTTATTGATAGTGGAACAGTAAGTTGTTTGATATGTTGTGTGAAATAAAGAATCTATATTATGATTCAGATGACTTCTACATGTGGCAGAGATATAATAGCATGTTCAAGTAAAATTTAACATTTTGGTGCCTTAAATCGCCCATGATCAAATGTTTTAGATTTGAAGAGTTATAGTCAGGCAGCATATTTCATTACTTGATGGCTACTTCTACAACTTGGCCATGTCTGGTTTTTCACTTTTATGTGATTGGTAATATTTACAATGAAATAACGACTCTCTACTGAGTCCTATAAAAAAATCAATAAACTAGTACACTGTACATTAAAAATCTAGAATGGACTTTGGAGCCATATCATTAAAGATGTAACATATACATATATTTTCAATTCAAACACTGTTTTTCACCGGTTGATAACCATGATAAATGTCTTTATATTACTCATAAATCATGGTAGAAATAGTAATAAATCTTTATAGAAATTTATTGAAACAGAATAAGAATTGGAGTCAATAGAATAAGTAGTTGATTCATTTTGCAATAAGTGGTAATAAACAATTTGAAGAGATTGAAAATATGGACAAGTGATTTCTGAAGCAAATGATAGGGAGAATTAGGTCTACTTAGGTCTAATATGAATTCCTATACCGTGTGAGTAAGAAAAAAACATGACACCTCATGAACCCCCAATTTAAGGAAAAAATGTATCATGAACATATGATTTTCATATATGGCTGGAAAGAGTATCTTCACCCAAATAATTTGATACAATATTTATGTGGTACGTCTTTACGCTTGGATAATTAGTAGGTATTCTTTTTAGTGATGTAAATTTTGACTAGCGCCGTTCTTAGTATAGGGTCCATGGCCAAAGTAAGGCATGGGCGCAATGAATGAATCCAGATGCCAATGATGTCAAAATCCTACATGAGATAGTAAACATATTTGATAATCCATTTTCAATGAAACTAACTTTAGAAATGATACTAAAATGTGTTTATGTGAACAATTCCAATGTAAATTACTGAATAGGTGTTTTGAAATTGATTTTAATGCAACCCTTGTAGGATTATAACATCATTGACATTTGGATTCATTCATTACAGTCATGCGCAAATCAAAATTTACATAACTGCGAAGAATACCACCTCGTCAACGTGAACACTTACCACATAAATATGGGATGAAATCATTTGGGATAACAAACTCTTTCAGGCCATAATGATGCATTCATGACACATTTTTACTTTAAATTGGGGATTTGTTAGGTATCAAGTTTATTTTTTTTACTGATTCGGTAAAGCGACAGTGTGGGGTCAGCTGTTGATAATGAAATAATTTGTTTTAATAAATGATAATTAATGTATAATTAATGATAATTAAAATCATGATTATAATAAGACACCCGTTATTTTTGTTGAAATGTTGTTTAAACTTGTGATTAAAACGCTGGTATATTTGCGAGTCGTGCTTTGGACAACATTCTGGCATTAAAGCAAAATTTACAAGTTCCATGAGAGATGGACAAAAATCCTATTTTCTCGTCAATTTCGCAATACCGTGACGATGCTCTCTATCGCTAACATGTTTTAATTGAAATTTACCACTGGCCTAAATCCTAAGGTTTTTGGTATACCCCCCCCCCCCACACACACACACACATGAACGCATTTTCCGGGAGGGTTGGCATTTACTATCCCAAACGGTGACACCACGACACTTGCTCCTGCGACATTTGCTCCGGAGGGTTAGAGTTTGGTAATAAGATTTTTTGGTTCAGAACAAAAAAGGATTAGGGTTTATTTAGTTTTGGAGGTTAGCTTTTTTCTTTGGCTTAATGTAGAGGTTTTCCATCGGAGCAATTGTCACCGGAGCAAATGTCAGGAAACCATGCAAACATCCTCCTAATTTTCAAGAAAGAAGATTTATAATTTTCACATTCCAAATAACTTGTTTCATTGAGCGAAGCAAGCCAGGTGGCGACTGCTCGCTTTACTCGCCAGACTCGGTGTTGATTTGGGGACCCAGTCAAAGCCAGAGGCTATATAGAATGCAGCGAAAGATAACTTTTTATTGGTTGATTATGAGAAAAAAATAAATTGAAGCAATTTATTGTCTGGTCGACACATACAATTCATGTTATGTTAATTGCTTATAATTATGGTAGTTTTTGTTTATTCATTCATTGCCCTTCGACATATCACAACAGAAATTACTAAACAAAAAACAATGTAAAGTTGAGATATTTAAGAAGTGTGACATGAATGGTTCATAATAAATGATTGCATGAAAAATAACTCGAGAAGGAGATTAAGTTATCATTTTTCTATTTTATGTGTTCATATCTTCTTTGTAAAAAGGCTGGTAGTCCCATGCACGCCAGTGGTCTGCTTTACAAGGGATCCTTTTTGAACAAAATAATCCACATATTGGAGCTTAATCATAGCATACACAACTAACAAATAATACCGGGGTAAAAAATAAGGCCGATAGATAGAACATTAATTTTTAATGAATGCAAAACGCTAAATTGATAGATTTTCATGCTCGTAAGTTCGAATCCTGGTCTCTCGTTTGAAATTGACTTTATTTTTCCTCCTACATAATGCCCGAACGAAATGCCCAAATGTGAATCCAGCGGTTTATTATGTCGGGTGGTAAATTGTTGAGGCTGCTCTATGTGCCTGAAAGGGTAAGATTAAAAAAAAAAAACATTATCTACGGAGAGAGGGAGGGGTGGACCTTCAGCGCTCAACGGCGCAGATCTTGTACGGTTCTGGATGCAAAGTTAGACCAAGTAATCCTCGCATGTTGTGGGTTGGTTGATCAGGAGGAAGTCTGAATTCGAACTGCTGGAAGAGGTTGGTGAAGAGTAGAAATGTCTCCATCTTGCCAAGTTGACTACCGAGACAGTCACGGCGACCTATGATTTAAGAGGAATATAAGAACAGTATGAACCGGGAGAATGGAATAGAAGTATAGTCAGTGAGATCGATATGCCAGATAAAATGATCTGAAAATGGCATGCATTTAAAAAAAATCCTGAATAATATATATAATGTAAGTAATATCGAAATTTAACAATTGTCTTTTGAGAAATAGTGCTTCTTATTCCTCGTATTGCATTTACTTGCTAATAGGGAATTTTTGCAACAGCAACGGGGACGGATCCAGGAACACAGTAAATGTATTGGAAATGTCCGTCAAATGACAAAGAACGGCTGTGGGGTCTTTGTCGATAATTCGTGAACCGGAACAGCAGTTTTGGAGCTGACGAAAAATGGCAAATAATAATGTTGATTGTCCGACAAGTCCAGTGCAAACTGTGTTGTCATGAAGGACATTTGACATTACATTTTCTATGTTCTTGAATTCATCGTGCGTTGTGGAAGCTAAAACTCTCTAGTTTCACCTGACCTACGAACCGTAAAGGCCTTAGTCATCATGATTACTATAATGAACATTCACCCAGGGTTGCAACTTTAAATGTTAGCTGATTTTCAAGCGGACCCGGCATAACGAAAAGTCGAGCGCCGGACAAGAAGCCAGAACAGCCCATTTTCAAATCTTTAGTAATGACTCGACTGGGGATTGAGTCTAAGATCTCCCCTTCATGAAGCGGGTGCTCCACCACTGAGCCACAATGACATGAATGCCCAGTCAGCCATTAGACTATACTTTTCTGTAAAACAGGAATAATTAACGCTTTGGTTGCTTGATCTTTGTCTTACCAATACTGAATGGCATCCAAGCTTCATTCTTGACGACCGTCTGACCATCGGCACTCAGAAATCTATCAGGGTTGAATACGTGTGGTTCACACCAGTCTTTAGGATCATGATGAACAGCCCACAGGTTAGGGATAACGATAGTCCCCTTAGGAATGGTAAAAGGTCCAAGAGTGACATCTGCTGACGTCATGTGAGGGAGGGATAATGGGAGGACAGGTCTGATTCGCATGATCTCCATCAGGGTAGCTTCGCAGTATGGAAGATTTGACCGGTCATTGGTGGTTGGTTGTCGACCATGTCCAACGACTCCATCCAGTTCACTCTGCATCTATTAATTGCAATAGATACGACTGTATTCTTTAAATCTATTGTTATCATCATTGGTATCTTCATTGGCCAGCAAGATGAATACAGGGGCCGCGGAGTTGTTTTAAAGCGGGGGGGGGGGGGGGGCTAAGGTGGTGGCTGACCATGCAAAAAAAAAGCCAATACAATAAGATTTTAATGTTTAAGATTTTGGTAAAGTTTTACTCAAAAGGGTAAAGATTGAAGCCCCTCCCGCTGTTATGCGGCCCGTAGAACATTATTTCTGAAATTATTTAACAAAATTAAACTTCTTACCTGTTTACATCATCGACTTTCCCGGTTTTCCTTTGGGTTGTATACCCGCTGAGCTCTGTAATTCTAGTTCGTGGTTTTCATAATAACATTTTGTAGATTTTCAATTTTACTTAATTTCAAAGGACCTTTATAACTAGGATTGTCCTTTATCCCCTTTTGGCTCTATGGAATGAAGCGAGTAATAAACAAATAAAAATCCATTTTGGCTATCCAGTGTGAACTTTTGCCTTTCTTGATAGGGTATTTTCATTTCATGCCGCCGCGGTATCACCAGCTATATTTTTTTCCTACGTTCCGACATTTTCCCGATATTTTCATTTAGATTAATTTCTTATTGTCAAAGACTATACATAATGTATATTTATAAACACGGATTTTACGTTCGCAAATATACCTTAAGTTGTACATCTGGATGGACAGCTAGGAGAAGGATCGCCCATGAGGCAAAAACTGCTGCATTCTCTGTACCACCGGTAAAAACATCGAACGCGATTCTCCAGAAATCTTTCCATTCGTATTTTTCGGAGATGTCGTCTGCTAAAAATGCGTCAACAAAATGTCGAATGTGGTCTTTTTGGAAAGTTTCTCGGTTGACCGGAAGCTGAGACTGAATGAAAATCTTGAGTTTGGTTATCATTTCACGAAAGGGTTTGTACCGGGGAGCATGGATAAGTCGTTCAAAGACATTGACTGGATCGTGTTCACCAATGAAGGCGCCAGCTTCGGCCATTATTCGTAATGCGGCAGTAAACTCGACGTCATCATAATCAAATCTATGGCCGAAAATTAGTTGAGCCATGATATTACCAGTCACTTTATTGAGTAAACCTGATATAACCATGGGTCGACTGTCATGATTTCTGATTTCCTCAGCCAGATAACGAGCCTCAAGGTTGATCCTAGATTCTAAGCTCGCCTCATCAATGCTGAAGGAGCGAAATACATTAAGGCAGAAATCCCGTAGGTCCTTCCAAGGTTTTCCGTTGCTCCAAGTTACAGTCGCTTCGGAAAGAGATAAATTTATAAATTATTAATCATCTTATCTCCTTGTTTCTTCTCAAATTACTTTACGTTAATCAGCCATATGGTTTTCCCTTGAGAATTATATTTAATTATTGCCTTGCTACTTTTTCCTTGGTTGCTTCCCAAGCACAAAGTACTAACAGTTCTAATTTCATTTCTTTCTTGTTCAATAATGGTCCATTTTTTATTATCCTCAATGTTTTTATTCTTTTCTTCTTTCTTTTTTTTTCTTCTTCTCCTTTTTTTTCTTCTTCTTCTCTATTACCACCACCACTACTACTACTTCTTATCCTTTATTTGTTTTTCCTCTCCTTGTTACTGTTATCAGATGGTACACAAGCAATCCGTTTACTTACTATTGTTGGCATTAATGTTACTGATATCAATATTATTAGTATTACCATTATTTTGATTAGGATGGTGACAGAAATATGCTACTAATTAAGACAGCTTCTACTATAAGGTTTTTTTTTTACATTTATATCTGTTATAGTTCTAACTATCACAGTTTTCACAGTCCTCTGCCTTCTCGCTATCACCACAATCATCAAACTAATCGCTCACCTTTCTTTTTAGGGTCAGGTATTGTCCATCTAAGAGACCCTGGAACGAATCTATCTGAGAAGAATTCCCCTGACTTCACCAGCGCTTCTTTCAAACTTTCCTTGTCATTCAAGACAACACAGAGAAACAGGCCTCGTCGAACAGTGAAAACCGGTCCATACTTCTTCGCCACTTCCACGAATGTTTCGTGAACCAAGCCAGACCCAAATCGGTATCTCACAAATGGTAGCAGCCATGGACCTGGTGGAAGTTTTTTGTTACTTTTAGTGAACCAGAAAATGGAAAGGAATCCGATAACTCCGAGCAACAAGAACGTGTTGGAGAAGGAAATCATATCCATGATGTTATACCTCACCCAAAAGAGACTGGCTGAATCCGTCAGCACACTGGATACGGTCTGGGAAGTGAATTGTTCGAAGGCTATGGTCGTACACATCTACTATCCGGGCCCAGGTCTAATATAGGACGGTTCATCAGAAGGTGGAAATGGATTCTTTGTGCATGCAACCATGCAAATGTAAACCATTCTTTGTGTTTGCCATTCGAAAGAGACCATACACCAATCGTTCGTTTGTCTGCTAGGCAAACGACTACTGGCTCAGTCGCTCTGTGACCAACATTACCAGAGCTATGCTTTATTACCAAGGGCCGCATACCATTGGTCGGTTTCGGGTCGATTCGGTCGGTATCCGTCGGGATGCACTCCGAAATTCCCTGTATAAACATGACGTTATAAAAAGACCACAAATCAATCTTGGACAAGTACTTTGGTCTCGTGACTAGATATACTTTGTAAAGTTCAAGATGAGGTAATAATGCAAAGTGAATAAGAAGACTTTTATTGCAATGACTCAATAAAATTAGTAGGCATACAACACTGAACGTTGTTATTAGATTAGATCATATTCTCTATTGATACACTAAAAAAACCCAAAACATAAATACCTACCAGCAGTACATGAAAGAATAATAAAACAATACAATGCAAAATGACTGATCAAGAACGCTGTCTATAAGCATATATCGAAATACATAAAATCTTACAGGACCTACGACATTTACAGAGAACGTATAGGCGTGTGGCCATTGCATACTAGCATGGATGTACTACAAACGGTAATGCAAGTAAATAGAATATCAAAAAATATCAAGGAAAGATTGTGGTCTAGATAATTGAATGCAAAAGTAACAAAAGGAAACGAGAAAAGAGAGTGAGATGTGAGAAAGAGGGGTAGCGACACCCTCTAAGTGGCGGTTTATAATGTAGCGTTTTGTCGTGAAAGCGCTTTATACCGTTGTTTCAAAGCGCACAGGTGGGCTGACTAATGTAAACAATGAATGCTATGAAAATGAAAACTATGCTATTGTTGAAAAAAGGATGAGTTTTAAGTGAGGATTTAAACATTTCTATAGAGGGGGTATTTTGAATGTGGGTTGGAAGTTTGTTTCACAGGGCAGAGGCCACAACAGAGAACACACGATCATCGTATCTGGCCTTTGTGCGAAGGCCATGGTTTAATTTATTTGACAAAGATAAGCGGAGGGGTCTCACTGAAGAGGAGGAGCGAAGTGAGACAAGGTCTTGGAGATACTTGGGTGTCATATCATGATTAATTTTGTAAACAATGAGAAGAATCTTGAAAGTTATATACGAGAGTGTACCGGAAGCCAATGGAGAGATTGTATAATAGGGGAGATGCGTTCGTTTTTTCTTAGTAAGAGTAACCATTCTTGCTGCAGAGTTCAAGATGCGCTGAAGGGGAGAGATGGAAGAAACGGGAAGGCCGGCAAAGAGGGATGAGATGAGACAAAAGCATGAATGAGTTTTTTAGTGGAGGCTTGGTCAAGAAGACGTCTGATCTTTCCAATAATGAACAACCCCCAAGAAACTGATTTACAGGTAATGTGGATATGTGACAGGAGTGTAAGATGGCTATCCAAGGTGACACCAAGGCTTTTGACAGAGTCAGAGGTCTGTAGTATGCCCTCTCCAGTATTGAGGTCTCCATGGCTCTGAACTGCGAATTAAAATGGATCAGTTCTGATTTCCTTTCATTGAGCCGAAGTCTGTTCTCGGCTGACCAGGTCTTTATGTCCTTGAGGCAGTCAATCAACGAAATAACATCATCGCCTTTGTGTTCGGATGACATGGATATATAGATTTGCGTATCATCTGCATACATGACATAGCTCACATCTAGATGGCTAGTGATGATTTTTGCAAGAGGACCAATGTATTAGAAGAAACAGCAGGGGGCCCACAATGGAACCTTGGGGCACTCCGCAGTTTAAAGCGAAGAATGCTGATCGAGTCCCATTGTCTTGCAGATATGACCCGAACCAATATAGTGCAGTTCCAGTATTGATTGGCGTAGTCCTGTGTAAGACGCTGGAGAAGAACAGAGTGATCTAACGTATCGAATGCCGCATAATAGTCCAGCAGAAGAAGTACAGCTTCATTATAGTTGTCAACGGTAAGCAGTAGATCGTTTACCACTTTCAACAGAGCCGTTTGGGTTGAATGGAAGTTGCGAGATGCTGACTGATTCTCACAAAGCAAATGATGACAGCCCACATAGCACATGAGCTGGGATGCGACCAGTGGGGAACCGTAACCCGGAGGAGACAAAGCATTGGAGGGGCACTGTATTGTTTGTGAACAATGATGTGCCCCTCCAATGCTTTGTGTCCTCAGGGCCCGGCCTCAGGATCACGGTCCGCCACTGGATGCGACGATTCTCTCTAAGACCTTTAACAAACGGCAAATTGGCAAAAGGGTGATAATTGCCAAAGTTATTTAAGTGAAGTTTGAACGTTACAACGGCGTGCTGTGGACCTACAGAGGACGTATATTCCTCCTCCCCTAGTCTTCCTGGGACGATGTTGATAATGTTATATAATTATATTATTAATTGTCTTTAATCAAAGGTTACTACATAAAAATTGTTTATCAAGGATCGTGCATTCCATAGACCTAAACTGGTCCCAGTGGGATTTGGATGAAGGGGGTGCGACCTTGAGACCATACGCCTGTGTCCGCGATGAGTAGGACCATGTCGGCGGATACCGAGGTCACAGATCCTTTCCCAAACAGTCAGAGGAAGATAATGAGAAGGCTTCTTATCTAACGAATGGAGAGTATGAACATCAATACAACTAGACTGTGAACTATTACAATTTTCATTAGTAAATGGAAATGGAGCGTTGTGGCCCAGTGGATTAGTCTGCGGACTTTGAATTAGTTGGTCGTGCATGGATTCGAATCCCAGCCATAAATTTATCGTTATTGTGCTGCACTCGACCCAGGTGAGGTAAATGGGTACCTGGCAGAAATTTAAAAGGCTGCGGGGCTGAAGCCAGGGTAATAATATCCAATTAAGCGCATAGGGACGCAATTGGCAGTGATATGCGCTATATAAGCATGTTGGTATTATTATTTTAAATGAACCAACTTCATAACGTGGGCCTGGGTTCATTTGAACATCACCAGAGAGTATTAAAATGGCTAATTGAAAGCACGCTCTTGTACATGCAATAAGCCTACTACAGTACTTCAGATGCCTGTATACAGGTATGGGAGAACTTGAATGGGAAAGTCTAGCTTCAGAAGACAGAGTGAATACATGGTTAACATTCAAAAGAAATACAATCAATGGGTACACACAAAAAATAAGCTATAGATCTTAACCCCTTTCATTGAACATGGAATGCCACTACATTGCCTGTATTTGAAAAGGCAGAAGGAAGTACAAATAAACTGCCTGGACAATAAGTAAAAATAGACAGCGAAGAGGCATAATGTGTACAACAAAAAAACATTGAAAAGGCGGTGGTGAGCAAGTTCAAAATTCATACATAAAATACAACGTCCAAATACAGAGCTCACTCACCAAAATATTGAATGAAAAAGTTCTAGCAAGATCCTTGACATCTACAGAAAACAATGTTAACAACTTGGGGGGGGGGCAGTAAAATATATTGCTGTACACATGCGTGACCAAAAAAAAGACAGGTCAATGATCAATCGCGGGGTCAAACGTATTTAGGGTATTTTCCATTTTTTTAAAGCCTAACGCATTTAGGGTATGTTTTCTCTGAAGCTCGGGTTCTTCCCTATTGTGGTATTTTTAAACCTATCTGCACGGGGGGGGGGGCTGCAGTACCCATGAATATATTTTTGTCTATTTAAACTTATTGTTAGCAAGTACACAAAACTTGTTTAGAGGCCAAAATGTGTAAATTAAGCCCGCGAAAAACTTGGTTAGGATGTTATTATTTTGCACAAAGAGGAAAAGATCGTTTAGGGGGAGGGGGTGGAAATAATTTGGTCACGCGTGTACAGCAATACATTTGACTAGCCCCCCCCCCCCCCGGGCTAAATTCAAGATAACCTAAAACTTTGGCTAAAGTAGGCAAAAATAAACAGAGCCATAACGAGAGAGGCTACCTCAGCTAGTGGAGGCTCAAAAAAAAATAATAATCGCGCACCCAATGATATCCAGATACCTGTGGATACCAGCAGAGGCCTACCAGAGTGAAACACCGCCCCTTACTTCTTCCACGGTCCATTTGATGTAACATCCGTGCGGTTGAGCATTACAGTCGTACAGAAAGCAATTAATGTTTTTATGCAATTCCCCCCAAAAAAAACACAAAAAAAAAAATTGGGCTTCCGCCGCCAATGGGTATTATGATAGTGAATGAAGAAGGGTCAATTGGACCATCTACATCATGTAGACAGAATCGGATCTGATCCTTTGGTAACATTGATAACGTCAAAACTGACTCCTGGGTCATGTTTAACCTAAGTTAGGGTCATTTCTTACTCGGAAAAGACCCCCCCGCGCGTACGCGCAGCTAGCTGGCATATCTTTTCTGTCAATAAAAGTATACCCAAATATTTTATCGGAGCTCTATAATTTTTCAGGACTATTAAGCTCAATATACACAGTTTATACAGTATTTTACAATCAGAAGGGAAAATACTTCGACATATTTTGAAAAGGACCCTGAACCACTTCATTGTGAATAATGATTATTGTTGCAACGGCTGGCTTATGTCTCAAATCATTCTCAGCGTAAGGGTCAAATAATAGGCAAAGAAAACTTTCTATGCAAATCTAAAAAGAAAAATAAAGAAAGAAAATTAGGATTGTGATGGAAAGAAAGCGGGCTTAAAGGCTATGGGAAGGGGGAATCAAAATCATAAAACTTTTTTTATAGTAAAATATGAAAGTTAAACAAAAATATCTTAGACGTTCACATTATTCTTCATACTCGACAGGGCTGACGTCGCCGTTGTTGAACTGGTTGTGTCTTGTTTCAACAAGTGCTTTGTGGCCCATATCAGAAAGCGTGATCACTTCCAATCAAGCGAACACTTAAAAAAAAGACGAATGTTCATTCAGTTGCATGATACCATGGGTTCATGCTGATACCAAAATCAATATTCCGTCTTGTGATTGCCCTTTGTGATACTTCAGCTTGCTTGTGTTCGTACCTTGGAATCAACAGTTTCATTTTTATTGCAGAAAAACAAATCATTGCATTTCATATGTACACAAAGCTTGTTCACATTAATGTATATAAGGTCCATGGGTGTTGATCACCGGGGAATGGAGGGATATCTCCAGGGGCGTAGATAGCGGGGGGATGGGGGGATGCATCCCCCCAGAATTTTAGGTGGGGGGGATGGTGTGTACAATCATCCCCCCCAGGTTTCTGTGGGGGAAGAAGCAAAACTATACAGTAATAAAGCAATGAATGCTAGTTAAAATCAATCAATAATAATAGCAGTAATAATCATAACGTACAGCAATGACAAACATGATCAAAATTGGACTTTTATTCAGAGTCAATCATCTTATATGCATTTACAACTTTCAACTGTCTTGCGTCGTCATATACATTTAAGGATCGTTATTCAGAGTTTCACCAAGTACATTTCCTTATAATAATTATGTATTTGCAAAGGAGATAAGTTCAAAATATTTCATTACAGATTTAAGAAAGTGTCGCTTAATCACTCCCTTTCAGAGCAATTGCTTTCATAACACATTAACACTGTTCAAACGAATTAATAAGAAATTACCTATACACATACACTGACCCTTTTCCCTGCTGGCCATGTCCTCAACCCCTACTTTGCAAAGGAAAGGTGAAAATTTTCAGTCTCTAAGGAGCGAATTAGTAAATGAATGATTTTGGAATGAAATAATCCTTTACTGTTAAGGACTGTTTTGCATAACTATATTGGGTGAAAATAAACGTCTTCCAGTTTCAAGAAGAAGTAAGTCGAGGCGCAATGTATTTTGGAATTACTTTCTGTACGTGCGCAGTCTTCTAGGTTTGAAGGTTATAAACTGTTACATTTCCTTACCTATGTTTTTATCATAATCATCATAACAAGGTACATAATAAGAAATGAATCGAAATTATAACAAGTTACTATCTATACAGTTTACTTCCGACAACCCGGTGAAGTTTATTTCATTTCCATACTTAATTCAATCAAGCCTTTGTAATCATGGTAATTTTAAATCATTTTAGTGTCCGCATATCTGTGCAACGTGGATAAGAAATATAATGTTGAGCTTTTTTTATTTTACCCCTATTACTCTAATTGTAATTGATATTTTTTAGTTATTTGGCTGTTTATTTGTTTATTCCTTTAGTTGTTGATTCATTCGTTTGATCATTAACAATATCGCTACTTTTAAAAGAGTATACTACTATACTAGTAAAATAAGGAATACTAGTTATTCCAGATCATGTTTAGCAGGACTGTCATGACCAAGATGATAACTAGACATCCGACAAATGACATTTCTCTTATGATCATCTTTACTCATTGTCATTAATCAAACAAAAGATTACTGCCATGAAAAATGTGCAAGGAAGTTTGTTTATTACTGGATGCCCTGTTTATTGCTGAAAGCAAAGTGATTAAAAGACACACGAGATAATCCATGAGGCAGATCGTGTTATTTTGTTATCTTTAACTCGTCTGCTTTGGCCCATGATATTTTGTTTTTATCGAGTACGTTATCTCCTTCATTCTTTATATTTATATATTATATATATATATATATATATATATATATATATATATATATATATATATATATATATATATATATATATATATATATACATATATACATATATATGTATATATGAATATATACATATATACATATATATGTATATATGAATATATAATATATATATATATATATATATATATATATATATATATATATATATATATATATATATATATATATATATATATATATATATATATATATAATATATAAAGTATGACCCAGCTAGGGATCATCCCCCCCAGGTCTAAGGACCTGTCTACGCCACTGGATATCTCCCCCTAATATTTCTGGTTGGGAGATGGCCCCTGTTATCATCCCCCGATAATTTACGGTGGAGCATCATTCATAATCATGATGAAACATGACAATGATCATGATGATATTAAGGGAGTACATGATGATCAGGATGGTATTATTGATTGTCGTATGAGCATGATGGCCATCATTTATTTTCTTAGAATTGTTATATGTTTATTGTTATTAAACAGATGGATGGAGAAAGAACAAAAAATTGAGGATGAAATAGAATAACATGTTCATATTTGTGTTTCTATACACGACAATATATTTACTTTTTTATTTACCCCTCCTGGCAAACACGGGGGGTGCTCCAATTATTTTACCACCCTGTTGAATGCCACTTTATTTTGATAGCATTATCTATTCCGGTTTATGATGGAAAATATGTGGATAACACACAAAAGAAACGAGAATTTAAGTTTAAAAGTGAAATCAATCCTGAAAACCGACAAGAATCCTCAAAATGGCTCATTTTCAGGTTATTTTCTTTTAAAAATCAAATTCAGTTCACGATCGCATTATTGATCTTGTCCATTTACGTAGTACCTAATCTTGTAGGAATAAAGCAAAAATATACATAACACTTACTTAGTCTTAAAGACTACCCCCCCCCCCCTCCCCCGACGGCGAACAGATGTGGGGCTTGTGGTCATAGACCAGAAAAGGCTTTACAACAAAGACAGAAAATGAAATGAGAGGAAAGGAAAAGAAACATGGTCAAATATATATATATATAAAGAGGGCGTCTTTTACAGTGCGCTTCCACCATCTTCAAAGCATTGATTTCTTTGAAAGGTGAGTTTCACAATCCGTATGCCCATGAATAGACGTGTTTTTCACGACTTTTTCAGAAACGGATTTTGAATTCTCTTTTTTTGGTCACATCATGGGCACTGACGAAGAGTGTGACTTTACCTTTCAATTTTGAGAGCTATGCTCCTTTTAAAATCTACGATTTTATTTCCACGCCATTTTACTAAAGATTTTGTGAATACTTTATTCCTTATGCCGAAGCAGACTATATAAATATATATATATATATATATATATATATATATATATATATATATATATATATATATATATATATATATATATATAATTAGTTCCTGTGATAAAAAGGTAACCAATTTTGCTCGCTCGCATCACTCTTATGCAGCTTGTCGAAGGGCTGACCCGATGACTCCTGATTTCCTCCGCCAGACAACGGGTCTCAAGATTTATTTGAGAAAAAAGACTCCTCTGATCAAAGCCAAGAGAGCAGATTTTCTCTTGGATATACCTTTTTTAACAGATGACATTTAAAATCATGTACCTCAAAATAATGGATGACATTGAAAAACTTCTAAAAATACATATTTGTAATTCACTTATTATCCAAGATTCACCGTACCAGCTGTAATGTTGTAATGGAAAATGTAGTTTTAAAGGTCAGATAGGAATCGCCTAAGATTTACAGACTTAACTATGTTAACGGTCAAGATATCAAAGAAGAACATGAAGTAGTCGCGGTAGTTGTAGAATATCAAGAGGAAGAAGAAGAGAAAGAAAAAATATGGAGATGAATGGACAGGAGAGACTTTTGCTGCAAGTATATGTCGCTTCCCCCCCTGGGGGGGGGGGGCTTCCATTGACGGGTGGATACCATGCGCGACCATGATGGGGTCTCGAAAAGCACCTTATACACGTATTTTCCATATCCTGCAAATGCACCCCTTAACAAGTATTGGCGTGTGGAACCCTACCCTTAACAAGTATTGAAAACCATACGATACTCTTGGCGAGTACTCCCGTAAATGAGCCCCTAAACAAGTACAGCGATATTGTTATGTCACGGGTCCGTCGGTCGTCGGTTTTACCTTTCCACATCATTTGGTTTAGTACGGCCCCAACTTCCACAGCTCGCGCAAATCGGACTCTAAACACGTATGTGTTGGGGCAAAAAGGACATTCCTTTATAAAACATTCTAATTTTTGTTTCATCATCCCCGCAAATTTGACCCTAAACACGTACGTAGCTTTCCTTGCAAAATAGATACCCTTTTTTCATTATTTTTGTGTTTTTGAGACCCATATCACGTTACGTATGTATTGTGCTCTATCTTGAAAAAGACATCCTTTTATGTGTTTTTTGGGTCGCGCATGGTATCCACTCGTCAATGTAAGTGCCCCCCCCCCCCCGGGTCGCTTCCCTATCAAAATGAAATGTCCTGATACTACCCAAAATAGCTTCAGAACACTGATAAGATGAATACGACGGCCTGTCAGTTTTCTCATTGGTAAGTGCGCTAGTACACCGTTTCCAATAAAGTCTAACAATTTTCATATCTTAACTCGTTGAATAAGAAAAGAAGATGTTTTTGATATCATCCACATCGATATTCCTCGGAATTATCGCGTTCGTTATGTGCCTGTGGTTCGTTCGGCGTCCTAAAAACCTTCCTCCGGGGCCATGGACACTGCCTTTGATTGGATACCGATTCAAAGACGGTCTGGTTCATGAAAGTTACGCGACGTTAGCCAAGAAGTATGGGCCGATTTTTAGCGTTGGACGAGGAATGTTTCTCTTCGTGGTCTTGAACGATAAGGAGAGCGTAAAACAGGCGCTTGTTAAGTCGGGAGAGTTCTTTTCACACCGATTTGTACCGGGGCCCGTTAACTGGTCCATACCGGACGATAAGAAAACAGGTAAATCCACTTTTACAAATTAAGAGAAAGATAAAAATAAGACTTCTAAACCTGCAGGTAACAATAAGAAAATACATAATGAAGGATTTGATTTTAAGTGAATGTCTTTCGAAATGGAGAAAAGGAGTAAAAATAAAAAGGAGATAAAAAACGAGGCTTTGGGGGCTCAAGGCTCCTCAAAATATGTACCCCCCCCCCGAATAGAGAATAAACACACACTTATGTGTCATGAAATCACAACCATGATAGGTCCAATGGAAATAAACCTCTGGCCCACCATGCATGGGTCTCTGGAATTACAATTTTTCACATTTCATACTACCATTTTGGCTGTGTTTGAAGAAATATATAAATTTATGAACAAAGGTAGACTTACGTTAATACACATGTTTCATTCATGCATTTTTGTATTCCTGCTAATACGTATTTATTAATACTCTGTTGACATAGGTGACAGTTTTCCAGAGGATCATGTTGTCTGATTACTTCGGGTATTTTAGCTATGTCCCTTTAATGTAATTAAACGGCACGGGATGTTGTTCTAGTGCATGGTAGCTTTTTATTACTATATTTGTTGATTTTCTATCTATAAAGCATCCATTGTTTGGAGTAATGGAAAACCATGGGATGACCAGCGAAAATTTTCTCTTCCGGCTCTTCGTTTCTTTGGCTTTGGTAAGAGGAGTCTTGTTCCTCAGATCAACCTTGAGGCCCGTTGTCTGGCGGAGGAAATCAGGAGTCATCGTGGTCAGCCCTTCGATCCAGCGGATTTACTGAACAAAGCAAGTAGTAACGTTATAGCTCAACTTGTCTTTGGTCGCCGATACGAATATGGAGACGTCGAGTTTGTTAGAATTCTTCGAATGATGAGAGATATCTTGGCCCTCATTCGCGATGATGAACTAGTAAATGTGTTCGAACCGCTCATTCATACGCCGGGGTATAAACCATTCCGGGAAAAGGTTAACAATCTAATGGACTTCTCTAGGTCTCTCCTCATGGCCCACAGAGAAACTTTCCAAGATGATCACATCAGGGACTTCGTGGACGCATTCTTTGCTGACGAAATTTCCCAAAACTATACCTTGGATCATTTCGCTAGGATGGTGCTGGACATATTCACCGCTGGTACAGATACCACGGCGGTTACTACTTTATGGGGGATGCTATATTTAGCGCTTCATCCTGATATACAGACGAGGGTAATTATATCATTCACACTATCTTTTTTTTCATTACTTGTATCTCTTTATGAAAAATGAACTAGAGTCTATGCCTCTATTATGTCCATGGAGCTCTCGAAATGATTTAGGAGTGACCCAGCAAAATATCGTCTATCAAGCAAGGTGAATCTAGAATATACCAGGGGTGTAGGTATTCATTTACCTTCGGAAGTAGGCCTACTTAAACTTTAAAATAATTTCTGACTAGATATCACCCCCCCCCCCGAAAGAAATCATTAAAACGGGGCAGTAATTAGCTGACTAAAAAACCTCTAAAACTAAAAGAAAAACGAGAAACCCAAAGTAACTTTACTATGAAGATCCCCGCAAGGTCTCATAAGAGATCAATAAAACTTTCCAGAAATCCCTGAAGGAAGATCATTGAGACCACTGAACTGCTGAAAGAACTCTAAAGTACCGGCCAAGAACTTTTGAGAGGGCTTTTATATTTTATAACACGCAAAATATACATTCTCATCATTTGATTATTTGTCACATTCAATCATCTTTAATTGACGCATGATTGTAATGATATTCAGTGTTTATACCGATTATCATATACTATCACCATGCAGGTACAAAATGAGTTAGATGCAGTTGTCGGGCATGGCCGACAACCGACTATGGATGATCGCGCAAATCTTCCTTACTGCCACGCCACTCTGATGGAGATCATGCGAATCAGACCTGTCCTCCCATTATCCCTCCCTCACATGACGTCAGCAGATGTAACTCTTGGACCTTATACCATTCCTAAGGGGACTATCGTTATCCCTAACCTGTGGGCTGTTCATCATGATCCTAAAGACTGGTGTGAACCACACGAATTCAACCCTGATAGATTTCTGATTGCCGATGGTCAGACTGTCGTCAAGAATGAGGCTTGGATGCCATTTAGCGTAGGTCTGTATTTTTTTTAAATTTTGATTTGCATTTAATTTATTTTTCGTTGAAGAAAAGTAAAAGTACAAATAGAATAATAAATGTGATATTAGCAAAATGAGGCTTTGGTACAAGGGTTCAAGGAGCTCTGGTATTTTTCATTAGTAATATGAAATGAGAAAGATATACCACAATCCACGTTATCAACGGAATGGTCATAGAGCGACCAAGTGGCCATGCATTTCATTTCCTCACTGGGCATTGTGGTACACACCAGTAATCCAACGAAGTTACGATTGGAATGTAGAGGATTCGAGGTTCGAGCCTTAGGTCTTGCAGATGGTGACGTTAAAAGACCCGTTTACATGGGCGGAAATCTGTCCCCAAAGGTAGGGGGACCAGCGCCTGGAACGTTTGACAGCAAAAAAAAAAGGAAAAGAAGGTTATCACCAAAAATGTATGGTCATTTAAACATATTTGACAAGCAAAAAAAAAGGGTTTTCACCAAAGATATAACGTCATTTAGTCCAAAATACACGTGTTATTTCGATTGTGAAGTAATGCATTTTCTCTATCATAAAAGACCAAAAATGGTAGGGGGACATTTGATATCGTGTCCCCCTACTATACGTCCCTCTGTCCCCCTTGGGATTTCCGCCCATGGTTCCATATACGAAAGTGCTAATATCTGAATGACAAGACGTTTGTAAAAAAAAAAAAGCCAATTACACACAAAACAAGCCCATAGAATGATCGATCTAGGCGTATAGGCCTATGGGTGGGAGTGGGAGGGAGGGTGAGTATGTGTGTGTGAGGGCAATCTGAAACTCAGTTATTATTAATCACCCTAGACATGCCAGCGGACGTGGTTGTGATATCATAAAATAACAAATTTTCATCCTCTATAACAAGGCTCAATTTGGAACATAGCACGCGAGCTTAGATCGGTGATAGGAGACTATTCCTACCGCCCCACACACACTACTTTAGTTTAATTGGCGGAAGGAGAACTTATAATTGATGAGTGCAGTGTGAAACAGTTTGAAATTAGATGAGGAAACGAGGAAACGATTGGAATGGCGAACTGGACTGGGTACGTTCGCGGTTGATGGGTAAAATGCAATGTTCCCAGAAGTAGGTCATTGCAAACTCCACATTATCAGGCTGTGTGTGTGTGTGGGTGTGAGAACGCTTATGTGTGTTGTGTGTGTACTTCTCTTTTTCTTCTGTATAAGTATACTTCACTCTGTAGTCGATTTAACACATTATAATCATATCTATAATTAATGAATATCATTATTATTATCTTATCATCGGTACTTTGTGGTGCCATCAATCCGATGGTCCTCTTTTTCATATTATGTCAGCCAACGATATTCTCGAGAAAAAAAATCCACTTTTATGCGTTAAGTACCTCAAAATGGACATTTGAAAGCTCGGACAGGTTTGTTGCACCACAAATTGCTTCCCCTGATCAATTATTGTCACCCCTGCTCAAATTGTCGCCTCATTTTGGCGACAATTTGTGGAGGAGGTGACACCACAAATTGTCCCGTGTGTTATTAGACAAACGGAGAATTATTCCAACTGTTGTTAGATCATGTGGATAAAAAACCTAATTTTCCACGGTCTCTGCTGCTGTTCTCTGTATTAGCCTCCCAAAAGGTAAATTGCCAGTTGGTCTAAACCCGATATGACTAATGGCCATTTAGCCTCATCCTATACATGGTATAATTCCATTTCGTCTACAACCAGTTTACCTTTTGGTCTAATTGTCATTTTGCCTATTTATCATTCCGTCTAATTTTTATTTGGTCTAATTTCTATTTGGTCTAAAATCTAATTGGTCTAAGACCACTTGGTCAACTCTTGTAACAGACTGGAAATACTTATTTTGGATTTAGACGAAAAGGCGATTAGAGCATTTGGCTATTTTTTCCTTTCTGATCTTGACATCCCTCACCAGGTCGCCGTGATTGTCTAGGTCAACAGCTCGCTAAGATGGAGGCATTTCTGCTCTTCACCAACCTCTTCCAGCAGTTCGAATTCAAACTTCCTCCTGATCAACCAACCCACACCATGCGAGGACAGTCTGGACTTACAATGCCACCAGAAAGCTATAAGATCCGTGCCTTCGAACGGTAAACACAACGGATTTAGCATGCAGATACTCTTACATTTAGTAATTTTCTTCACCTGTAAGCACAAGGAAAAGGAGTGATAAAATCCGATGTGAATCATGTGAATCGGAACATTCTAAATACAATTGTAATTATGAACAGAACACAATATCTCACTATACAATGCGAATGCGATGTGCAAGTTAAAGAAGAAAAAAAGAAAGCAGTCCTTAAATATTGATGTTTCAAGATTTGCTTGTGGGATCCATGGAGAGGATACTTAACTCACTAATCACACAACGCTAGTGCGTAGCGCGAGCTGAATTCAGCACTATGAACAGGATGCCTATCTCGCTAAACAAATTGAGGAAAGGTCGAGTCAAGAGCAGAATATTTATGGTATAGTATCATGATCTTGAAAATGGGATATTTTCAGCACCATGTAATCCATTTAGACAGCACATGTAGTCAAATCTCTATAACCAGGCAATGCGAGCGCGAAACGCGAGCAAAATCTTAGATTGTACCTTTTTTTATTATATATATATATTTTCAATTATGACCCTTTTTTACTCTCTTTTCTTCCTCGTGTTATCTTTCTACTTCTTTTTTCTCTGATCTCTTCTGGATTATCACCTTTTCTTTTAAATTATTTTCAACCTGCAACCAAGTTCACTTTCTCATTCCTTCTCTATTAAGCCATGAGGAACTGCAATGACAATTATAATGCAAGTGAGATTAAGGAGGGCTGAGTGATTATGAATGTGAATAAGTGAGATTGCAGTGCATTGCATGACGTGTGGTAGTGAGAGGCCTGTTGGTACATAATGACACTCCAGATAATTATGGTGGCAAGCACAGCCATTTGCTGGCTATTAGGCTATACTTTTCACCACTCTAAATTTGAAGTCATTGCAAGTAGGTTATTATTTCTGTATCTTAACATTACAAGGGTATGGATTATATAGGGAATAAAAAATAAATAAATAAAACTGTGCAAAGATCGCTTCCTGAAGAACGGTTGTGTCCTCACACTAAAACCAGTTTAACAAGGCAAAGCGATCTTGAAAACAACATCGCGAGGTGGTTTTCCAAACCGGCTTGGAACATCGCTTTCAAGACCGCTTAGACCGTTCTCATTACACGTTAAACTAGTTTCTACTCAACTATTTTTAGGAAGGTAATGAGAACGGGGTCTATCATTTCTAGCCTTGGGTTGGAAGGGAAGTTAATGCATCATACCCAAAACTGTCTTTGGTCATATTTTACACGTCACGCAGCATGCCGTGCGCATGGTCAGATGATCCGGTCCCACTAGAACGTGAGCATACCATCCTTTCTCTCTTTTTATATTATGAATTTTTAGTCAGCTATGGGATGTTAATGTTTTGCAAAACTCTTAAGACATGCCTTTGTGAATTTATGTTGGTTATTAATGACTAATGTTTATACTTTTTTCTGAATAATTATTAGCCTGTATGCCAAAATACTATGTTTTTGTATAATTTTCTGTATTATGAATAATTATATTTCTCTATGATTAGTGTTTTGTTTGGTTTATATTGTAACATTACATTTTGCAATGTGCCATTACTTATACGATTTGAACCAAATGAATTTCATAAATACTATTACATGGAGAAAAAAAACCACCAGTATATATCCAGGGAAATATCGATGAATTTATTAAAATACATAAAACAATGAAAATAATACAAAAAAAAAGAAAAACTACATTCGTTCCCCAAATCTGTTAATCCTAAGTTGTTTTTTCTGAACAAGTCTGTTTTGAAAACAGTTAATGCCCTCATCTGTATGTGATAAGTGAACTTGCCGATATTATTTCATCATACTGCATACTGTATTTTTTTGTATTTATGCGACGTTAAACATAACTATGTTAAACATAGTAATATCAATCGATACACGGCTGGTGTGTTATTATCATTTGATTATTCTTGACATGCTTGATGTGTTTTCCTTTTAGTACTGCTTTTATTGTAATTTTTAATATGATTTATATTGATTTTATTCATGGACGTAGTCTTTCTTGAGGGGCGTCCTTTTTCAAGCCTTTGTGCTCATGACTGTCCCCTCCCATGCAATGATTGTTATTGTTATTTTACCGTGAAATATTATCAATATATTTTATGTTGTATGATTAATTTTTTGAATGGAAACAAAGAATCAATCATTCAATATAGGACAATTTCATGAGCCATGAATAACTGCATATGTTTAGGCCCTCCCTCATTTTGATGGTGCATAAAAGCAAAAATTGTTTTAACAACAAATGCATTTTATATATTCTTATTAACTTAGCAGAAGTCACACTTTTCCCTTTGCTCATTACAAATTTGCCTTGTATATGTTTGAAACCTATAATGTCATGATATATAAGCCCTAAGATGTATAGGCCCTAAATTTCACAAATAGATTTGATTTCCACATAAACTATTTGAAAAGTTTGAATTTTGATGATACTCCTATATTTTTGCCATTTTATCAATAATGTCAGAATCTGACACAAAAAATCATGCAGTTATCTCATAGAAATTACATTTTGACCTCACACAGAACTGTGTTTTCATGTTCTTACCCTATGATCAATAAATCTCTTCTTATTGGTTGTTTTAAGCGTAACTGGTATTCCGTATTCAAGAAGGCCTACTTTCATTTTCTGTCAATGTTTCGAGTTGTTCTTTTTCTTGAACTAAAATACTTGTAAACTTGAAACTTGTTGTGCGTTACAATGTTTGGTAATTTGACGGTAAAACTGGACTACAATATTAAGGCCTAGAAAGTGATTTTAGTATGCTCTATATAATGCGATTTTCGTAGTCAATTTCTTAAAAAAAGTCCCTATCGTGGGAGGGAATACCCCCTCCCCCGCTCGCTTCGCGCCCTCGCCGGGACTCAAATACCAATCACCCCCCCCCCCAACAAAGAAATCGACACCTATGGAGTGTAGTCTGCAGACACAGACCCATATATATTATTTAATCACTAAATTTAAGTGTGTGATCCATAAAAAGACTATCACATACAAAACTTGCTGTGGCAATTCCCGAGCGAGAGGGCATTCAGTTCACATTCAGACCCTTAATCTAGTGAAGGGTCTGTACAACAGACAATATGGTTAATAGCTCTATGGTAATACTAGTAGTATTTGCATGCAACGGGGAAAAAAAAGAAATTTTCACTTCGGAAAAATGTCTACCTTTTCTCCCCCATTTTGTTGTTGTGCCTCATGAAAGCTGCCTGGATTTTTTTTTCGCTTCCTTCATTTGTGTGTGTGTGTGTTTTTTTGGGGGGGGTGGCACATTTGGGGCTGAGACACCCTTCCCCCGTAGCTACGCCTCTGTATAGACGTTCATGTTGATATTGCAATGCTCAAGACTGACATTCTCGTTATGAGTCAACAAGACGTGCTTTGTGGCAAATCAGATAGCGTGTTTACTAAGAATCATGTGATCATGATCATAAAATCATGTGATTCGTCAAAAAATACGAATGTTCATTTCTTGATTTTCTTTGAGATAACTTCAGTTTTGCTTGTTTTCGTACCCTGGAATCCATGGCCCTGGGAAGCGGGGCAGCACCCCCATGCATTTTGGAAGATGTGTAAAAATGGTAAAAATTGAAAAATGTAACAAAATTTACCTGTATTGAAATTTTTTTTTATTTACATCAGCACCCCCACTTAACAAATCGTTCCCAGGGTCCTGCTCGAATGGATTTATTTGGTATTTGTATTGTAGAAAGAGCAAGTCATTGCACTTCATATTTTGCACAAAGTGCGTTCATATTTATCTATATGGTAATTCATTTATCTATATCGGAAGAATAGAAATGGTGCCAGTGGAGGATTCAATAGGGATACTCCTATACTTCTTTGAAGGCCAAGTCTAAGCAAGTTGGTTGAGTTTTTTTAAGGAAGGGCGAGACAGCTCAATGCTGAAAATGAAGATTCGTCTATTCATAAACATGATAAAAGAGCGATATGCACGACAAAAAAACGTACAATCCCTCGGAGTTGCTATTATTTTGAACAGATGGAATTTCAAATAATTCAATTTTGTTCCTCAAATAAATGGATCGAAATGGAGGGCTACTTATTAACTTAGTTGGAAGGTAGTATCCATAATTCAAAATCTAATCATCGTGCGAACTATAATGTTGTAATTATAAATTTATGCATTTAGAAAGGTCAGGGCCCGTATTCCATAAACAAGATAAGTTTTTTTTTGCTTAAGTTTGAGCAATTTGTCTTAGCATCTTGCGTGTCTAAGATATCTTGCCAAACGATATTCTATCAACTTTAAGACAATTGTCTTGAGTCAGACGATATGGCTAAGCCAAAGTCTAAAATTCTATGACGTCATGAGAAAATTGTGACGTCACGCAACTTTTGTCGCGAACGTAACGGCTGCTCCGCGGTAAAAGTATATGTGTTTTATGTGTTAAAGCAAAAATAGCATCACAACAAATATCAAGATGGAGGCTAAGAAAAAAAGGGTGGCCAATTTCACGCTAATAGCGGAAATAAGAGAGAGGGATGAGTTCTCGTGACCCGAGCTCAATACACGTATCACGTCAGTATAAAGAAAAGGTGTGGGTCGAAATTGCCTTGAAACTGAAATAATCAATACAACTCACAACTATCTTAAAGTTAGGTCAAATTTCTTAGCAATGTTGTATTTATGGAATACAGGATCTGCAGTTTTAAGAAAAGTCGCTATGGCATTCTATATCTGTCTTCGTCGCGCAAAAACTCGTCGCCCAAATTCTAAGACAAAATTCTTAGCCAATCCTCTATGAAATACGCGTTAAGCATCTCGTTTATGGAATACTGGCCCCTAATCCTCTACGATTTACAGATTAAACTGTCAAGATATCAAAGAAGAAGATAAAGAAGTTGTAAAAGAAGAAAAAAATAAAAGAATGGAGGTGGCTGACAGAAGAGACTAGCGGCGAACCTGTGCTGCAAGTATGCCCTTTCACTATAAAAATGAACCTTGGATCGTTACCTTGGTTGAATAGGACTCTGATAAGATCAATAAGAAGTGCAGTCAGCTTCTCATTGGTAAGTGCGCTTATACGCCAGTACACCGTTTCCAATCAAGTCTAGCCATCTTCATTTCTTATCGCGTTGAACAAGAAAGGAAAATGTTTTTGATATCATCTACATCGATATTCCTCGGAATAATCGCGTTCGTTATGTGCCTGTGGTTCGTTCGGCGTCCTAAAAACCTTCCTCCCGGGGCCATGGGCACTGCCTTTAATTGGATACCGATTCAAAGACGGTCTGGTTCATGAAAGTTACGCGACGTTAGCCAAGAAGTATGGGCCGATTTTCAGCGTTCGACGAGGTACCTTTCTCTTCGTGGTCTTGAATGACAAGGAGAGTGTAAAACAGGCGCTCGTTAAGTTGGGAGAGTCAATGTCACATCGATTTGTACCTGGGCCTGTAAGCTGGTCGATACCAGACGCTAAGAAAGAAGGTAAATCCGTTTCTCACAAAGGAAGGATAAAGTAGACTTTTAAACCCCCAGTTCATAATACGAAAATACAAAAATGAGACATTTCGTAACACCAATAATTATATACAGTATAAGTGAATGTTTGTCGAAAAGCGGAAAAGGGGTGAAATTTAGAATACTTGGAATCGACCTACGGGGAGTTTTTGGGGGCTTAATGCTCCTAAACTAAAAGAAGCTTCCCCCCCCCCCCCAAAAAAATACAATGATTCAACGAATATTCGTACACTTGCGTATTCGCTAGGAGATCTGAGCCAGCGTGACTGGACCGGACCAATGTTAGAAAATTTGATATATATGCTCCACCCCAAGTATCGTCGCTGGATTAGTGAAAATAATCATCTACAATTCCTTATTTTCATACGATAAGTTTGATTGTGTGTAAAATATTGAATCAACTAGTACTGTAATATGACAAATTTGTTTGCAAGTGATTCCCGTTCAGTTTACGACCGCCTGCAACGGGTTTTTTGTTGTTGTTGTGTTGTACGATCGGTCGCTTGTTGTCTTTGATCACTCGCGATCGTTGTAGGAAATCACACGAATCTCAGATGGCCGTAACAGGTGGCATCAGAACTTCGAACATGTCCAAAATCCAAACGCGATCAAATGCTATCGATTCGGATGACAGTAACGACCAGTAGCACTGCTAGAGGTGTCACGCGCGTAAAACATTCCCCATAGACTTGTGTGTTAAAATGGCACTTTTGAAAAATTCATAAAAAATAAATGTGAAATTAGAGGGTGGAATGTTTACTACCATTGGATAGGATATATATCTGGCATTCCATATCTGACCAGGAAAGGGTAGCGTAGCCAGCTCATTTTAAAAATAAATTGCCATTTATGAAGATAACTATGAATGGATCAAATTCATCGACTCAAACAGTAAAATAGCCCTAATTAGTCCGCCAGTCAAAAAAATAGTTCCAAGTCACTTTTTTATCTTCCCACTTTGGGCGAAGGGAGTTCAGTAGTTACCATTTCTAGAATCAGTGTTAGATTTTGAATCATATTCATACAGTTTTGTCAATCAGCAACATCAAATTGAAAAAAACTCGAATGGGTTGGGTCGAACGAATATCTTGAGCCCTCCTGATGTAATTAGGCTCATGGCACCTATATTATATGACCTATGAATTTTATTTTATTGAATAGCTACTTTGCTATTCTTTCATATCTGTACACTCACACTAGCACAAAGAAATGCATTGAAAATGCCTATTTTCTATGCAATGACCCATTTTAATGTATTACTCATACATGTTATATTCACTATATGGATGCATACATATCCTGCCTGCATACAGCCCAGCAGTGAATGTAATGACAATGGGTCCCTAGTAATTGTAATATAAAGGTGTTTGTAAATTTTGTGTAGATATCAGGATACCAGAACTGCCTCAATCAAAATTACCAGATATACATGAGATTGAATGAGGAAACAATAAAAGTATAAGAACATACTACTTTAGTACATTTGCATTTGACCTATTATATCAAAATTTTCCTAGGGCTATTGCCTCTCAGATGTAAGAAGGAAGAGATACATAAAAATAGATAGAAGAGAGAGAAAAAAAAGAGAGATAGAAAGAGAGAAAGAAAGATAATTACATAGATGGCATGGCTTATAAAGAGGGGGGGGGGGTAGACTGCGATTGGAGCACACAGCCACCCCCCCCCATCCCTCCTTAGTTGTGTACTATTAGCCCTTACCTTACTCTGTGCCTTTTTTCTAAATACCTTCTTGAAGGTACCACTCTAGTTCTCTTCAGTAAATTAGTTCTCAAAGCTCCTCTCTACCCCCTTCCTTTTACATGAGCAATTTGTAAAGGTCTCTCTAATATTAAGTATGTGATGTACACTAACACAAACCAATGATGAATCAGAACAAAAAGAGGCATAGACGCTCTATACATTGACCAGTCTACATATAGGCTTACATAATACACAGACCTACTAACTTTAGCTGATATGGTCTTGCTAGCCATTAAATCAATTCTTTGCACCTCTTGATGACTAAACATATTGATATCAGTGAGAAATTGTTTGCTACTGAAGAGTTTGGCCAGGAATTCCACCCACTACTAGGGATTTCCCATATTACTTAGAGGTGTCACGCGCGTAAAACATTCCCCATAGACTTGTGTGTTAAAATGGCACTTTTGAAAAATTCATAAAAAATAAATGTGAAATTAGAGGGTGGAATGTTTACTACCATTGGATAGGATATATATCTGGCATTCCATATCTGACCAGGAAAGGGTAGCGTAGCCAGCTCATTTTAAAAATAAATTGCCATTTATGAAGATAACTATGAATGGATCAAATTCATCGACTCAAACAGTAAAATAGCCCTAATTAGTCCGCCAGTCAAAAAAATAGTTCCAAGTCACTTTTTTATCTTCCCACTTTGGGCGAAGGGAGTTCAGTAGTTACCATTTCTAGAATCAGTGTTAGATTTTGAATCATATTCATACAGTTTTGTCAATCAGCAACATCAAATTGAAAAAAACTCGAATGGGTTGGGTCGAACGAATATCTTGAGCCCTCCTGATGTAATTAGGCTCATGGCACCTATAGTCCAGCTTGGACCTTGTTGTTTGGAAGTGCCCTTTCCCAAAAGCTAACATAGAGGGCACATGTCTCCCAATCTCTAATCAGCGACAATCCACTCATCTTCGCTCCGAAGATGAGTGGATTGTCGCTGATTAGAGATTGGGAGACATGTGCCCTCTATGTTAGCTTTTGGGAAAGGGCACTTCCAAACAACAAGGTCCAATCGCTCACGGTATGGA